>NW_007735449.1:51227-52080 GCF_000696425.1 Galeopterus variegatus | reverse complement strand
TTCCCCAGGGACCCAGCAGTGAGTCTAGTAGCAATGCCTGCTGGGAACCCCAGGGAGAGGCCTATCCAGGCACAGGGGACAGAGATGAGGTACTCCTGAGGGCTGAGGAAGAGCCATTTGTCACACCATTCAGGATCCAGGACAGCAAGACTGAGGCTCTGCTGCAGACAGGACTGCAGGCTCTTTACAGGGCAGAACGTCTCAGGTGACAGCCTTCCATCACATGGGTGCGGATGCGCTCGTGTATTTACTGAGGGTCCACTTCGCTTCCATGTTCCCTGATAGGACCTGTAACCACGATTGTCTCCATCAGAGGTGGAAGGGAGTCCTTTATGTGACTGTTTCCCCTTTTAGAAGGTAATATATTGTCAGTTCTAAAGATACAGAAAAGTAGAAGGAAGATTCCTATAATTTCCCATCTGGAAAACTCTTAAGATTTTGATGCTTCTTTCCAAATTTTGCCATGCATAATATTTACTTTACTTAATACTATGTACTTAAAAGAAAATCATAATATCATACCCATTTTTATATTATAAACTTTCATAAATAACATGTTTTATGGTAACATTCTGTTAAGAAAGTGGTAGAATATCAATTCTATTTTTTTGTTGACATTTAGGTAGTTTTTAATTTTTGAAAATATTGTAGTACTTTGCTTATCATGTTTGTTCCCAGTGGTACTTCCTTATAAACTGTCCTATTTCAAATAGCATAAAATCACTGTGCACTGGAGACACACACTGACAACTATGAAGGCTTCACTGTGCACTGGCGACACACACTGACAACTACGAAGGCTTCACTGTGCAGTGGAGACACACACTGACAACTACGAAGGCTTCACTGTGCA
>NW_007735449.1:45700-49810 GCF_000696425.1 Galeopterus variegatus | reverse complement strand
GCCTTCCATCACATGGGTGCGGATGCGCTCGTGTATTTACTGAGGGTCCACTTCGCTTCCATGTTCCCTGATAGGACCTGTAACCACGATTGTCTCCATCAGAGGTGGAAGGGAGTCCTTTATGTGACTGTTTCCCCTTTTAGAAGGTAATATATTGTCAGTTCTAAAGATACAGAAAAGTAGAAGGAAGAATCCTATAATTTCCCATCCGGAAAACAACTACTCTTAAGATTTTGTTGTTTCTTTCCAGATTTTGCCATGCGTATTTTTTACATTACTTAAATACTATGCACTTAAAAGAAAGTCATACTGTCATATCCGTTTTTATGTTATGAATTTTCATAAATAACATTTTTATGGTAACATTCTATTAAGTAACTGGTAGAATATTAATTCTACTTTTTGTTGACATTTAGGTAGTTTTTAATTTTTCAAAATATTGTGATATTTTGCTAACCCCGTTTGTTCCTAATTCTACTTGCTTATAAGACTGTCCTATTTTAAATGTATAAAGCTTTTCCTTGATGCTTCTTTCCTACCTGCCCGTGGCCCACTACTTGCTTCCTCTTCAGCTTCCTTAGGTGTGTCGTGCACTCATGCGATCAGCTATTTCAATACTGAATTCCACTCTGAGTTTCAAGCCAGTGAAACCATCCTCAATGTAAAATCTTGGGAACTTAACCCATTGTCTTTCTCTGTCACCAGCCTGCTCTTCTCTTCCATTCCCATGATCAGTTGGTAGCACTGGGACACTTGTGAAACTAGAAACAGAAGAGCCCTGCTGTAGTCCTGTCTTCATTTTCTCCGTAGCTTCTCAGCTACCACGTGAACGAGATGAAAACCATGCTGGGAAGAGAAACCTGGACTTCTCGCGTTCCCTGCACTCCCCCAGTTAAACTTCAAGATACTTCGGGTCATGAGCTGCATTTTTGCAATTGATTTTCAGTTATTTTAGTAAAACTTGTTCACATTCTGCATCAAAATTAAAACATTCCCGTCAAGGTTAATTATCCCATTCAAATAAAAAAAAAAATCCCATTCCACATCGAATTTTCTATCTACTGACTTACGTGCTATCTATATCGATACGGACTCTTGGTTTCTTATTGGATTCAATACAATTTATTACAATTCAATATTTTGGTGCCCAAATTGTCACAGATTTAGCTCGTTGTTCAATTTGACTTCTATGTTCTTTTGATGTGTCTCTGTCATTTCTTACTTTCTGACACAAAAAGACGTTTCAGGCTCATTGTACACTTTCCCTGCATTGTTGGTGGGTTCACCTGTTTCTCTGAGTAGCCCTGGTTTCTTTAATGGAGAATGGTGTTTAGAAGTCAAGGTCAGGATGCTCTTTACTATTAGGGTGCTGCTGCTTCTAGGCCCTCTCAGTGGACAGAGCTGGACACACACACACACACATTCACACATTTAAATCTCAATCAGTTTCTCTACATATCTATGTATGTTGAAAACCATGAGTCCACACCAGTATCTCCAGTTGCAATTCAATATAGCAGGGCTCCTTCTAGGTTTCTCCCCTTCCACGTTTGTAACTTCTTTCCCCAACTATGACGAATCTGGTATCCATTATCCTTAATACATGTACTTATTTCATCAGTCTTCTGTCTGTAAGCAATCTCTCATTGCCACCACTCTTCTTTCCTTGCACGGATGTCCTCTTCTAACTACTTGGGCTCAGACATCAATGTACCTGACAGTTGTGTTACGCAGACACCTCCTCAGCCCACTGGCTATCCAGCTTTGCAGCTCTGGACCTTCTATGCCAAGCCGCTGTTCATCCTATTTGGACACTCCACCCTGGGACACTGTAGTGGGTCCCTAACTGCCCTACCTTTTCCTCTTTTGGTGTGGATGCCTATTTTGCTTGCTTTACCTAATGGCTATAAGATTGAATTATTCAGAAAGGGAAGAGAAAGAGCAATACTGTATTCCCTTCTCCATTTTCTAAGGTATCATTGATATGCAATAAATGCATGTATTTAAAGTGTATTATGTGTATATAGTCATCACAATCAACATAACAAATGCATCCACGACCTTTTCATTTTGAGGTTTTTTAAAATGAAACTTTTCATTTTGAGATAAGTATAGATTCATGTGCACTTGTAACAAATGATAGAGCTCAGGTTCACTTGACCCTAGTTTTCTCCAGTGGTAAAATCTTACAAAACTATAGCCCAATATCCCAGCCATTGACAGTGAGATTGATATATAATCCAGATACAGAGCATTTCTATTACCACAAGGATCCTTCACGTTGTCATTTTATAGATACACCAGTCTAACCTGTTTTTTATTTTTATGAATTTGACAATTCAGCAATATTTTATTTATACGTATATATGTATGAAATCATATAGAATATAACTCTGGGGATTGGCTTTCTCTGCTCAGCTTGATTCTCTGCAGATCTGCTGCTGGTGCATTCATCGGTGGTTCATTCTTTTTGTTGCATGGCACAGGTACACGACAATTTGTTTTACCACCCATTGAAGGACAATTGGGTTGTTCGCAGTTTTGAACTGTTAGTAAATAAAGCATCTATAAACATTTGTGCACAGGTTTTTGTGTGAACGTAAATCTTCAGTTCTCTGTGATAAAGGCCGGGCATGTCATTGCTGAGTTGTGAGGTAGTTGCGCTGGATTTTTATGAAGCTGTCAAACTGTAGCAGTCGTGTTTTATGTCTCCATCAGCAGTGTGTGAGTAACCCAGTTTCTCCTCATGACTCTCAGCATTTGGTGGTGTCAACTATTTTATTTTATTTTTTTAAATTTTGGTCATTCTGCTAAGTGTGTAGTGATATCTTATTGTGGTTTTAATTTGCATTTCCCAAATGACTATTGACGTCGAACATTTTGTCACGTGCTCCTTTTCCATCTGTACGTGTTCTTTGGTGAAATGTTTCTTCATATCTTTTACCCACGTTCGTGTTGGATTGTTTGCTTTTTTACTTTGAGTTGTCCAAGTTGTTAATATATTCTCGATACTGACTGTGTGTTGGATATATAATTCCGAAACATTTTCTCCATGTGTGTAGCTTGTTTTCTCCTTAACTAAGTCTTCCACAGAGCAGTAATTCTAAAGATTGATGAAGTTCAGTTTTCCAATTTTTCCTCCGATGAGTTGTGCGTTTTCTGTCATGTCTAAGAACCCTTTGCTCAGCCTTACATACTGAAGACTTTCTTATTTTCTCTAAAAGCTTGAGAGTTTTATGTTTACATGTAAATCTGTGGTCCGTTCTGAGTTAATTTTTGTATGAGAGGTGAGACTCAGGCAGAGGTTCTTTTATTCCCTCCCGTGGACGTCCATTTGCTCAGCACTATTTACGGAAAGGTTATCTTTACTCCACTGAATTGTTTTCCTACTTTGTCAAAAATTCATTGAGCCTATTTAGTGGTCTATTTCTGGGTTTTCTGTTCTGTTCCATTGATCTATGTATTTGTCTGTTAATACCACACAGTCTTGACTATTATATCTACATGGTATGTCTTAAAATTTAGTAGACTGTTTCCTCCTGTTTTATTCTTTGTTTTTGAAATGGCTTGAGCTATTTCAGTTCCTTTGCCTTTCCATATGAATTGTCGAATAATCTAGTGTACAAAAAATATGCCGGGATTTTGATAGCAATTGTGTTAAGCATTTGTATCAGTCTGGGGAGAATTGACATCTCAATATGTTGAGCCTTTCCACTCATGAACATGGTACAACTTTCCATTCACTGGGTCTGCTTGCAGTTGTCTCATGGGCATCATGTAATTTCTACTATACAAGTCCTATACATGTTTTGTTAGATTTACACCTAATATTTTGGTGTTTTTAGTGATTGTAAATGATTTTGCACTTTAGATTTCTGTGTCTAGGTACTGTTTGATAATATATAAAATGACAATAGATTTTTGTGTTTATTTTGTATTTTTTGACCTTGTTGAACTCACATGTAAATTCTAAGAGTTTTTTAGTAGGTTCCTTGCGATTTTCTATGTGGACAATCATGTCATCTACATACAGGGGCAGTTTTGTTTTTTATTTTCTCCTTTCTGATCTCTGCCTTTTGTGACTTTTTTCCTCCCCCCCCCCCCCCCCCC
>NW_007735449.1:31688-45416 GCF_000696425.1 Galeopterus variegatus | reverse complement strand
CTTTTTTCCCCCCCCCCCCCCCCAGTATTGTAGTTGTTAGAATTTCCATCATTGTTTTAAGTAAGAGTGGTAAGAGTGGGCCTCTTTGTCTTGTTCCTGATCTAACAGGGAAAACATTCAGTCTATAAGTATCATGTACTGTACATTTTTTGTAGATGGTATTTCTCATGTTGAAGATATTATTCTCTTTTGTTATTTTTCTGGGAGTTTTTATTATGAATGCGTGTCGAATTTTGTCAGATGTTTTTTCTGCATTAATTCATATGATGCTGTGATTTTTCTTCTTTAGCCTCTTAATAAGGTGAATTACTTGATTGACTTTTAAATATTGAAACATTCCTGGAATACATGCTATTTATGTAGGTGTATACTTCTTTTTTATATGTTGCTCAGTTTTCCATGCTAATTTTTTTTATGGGTATTTGCATGTGTATTCACGAAGAATATTGGTGTGTAGTTTTTGTATTTTTGTACAGACTTCGTCTTGTTTTGGTATTAGTGTCATACTTGCTTCATAAAACAAATGGGAAGTGCTCTCTATGTTTGGTAAGAAAATTTGTAGAATTAGTGTTAATTATTTAAATATTTGGTTGAATTCTCAGGTTCAACCATCTGGGCCTGGAGATTTATTTTGGGGAGTTTTTAAATTAAGAATTCATTTTCTTAATAGTTATGGAGCTATTTAAATTGTCTATTACATATTGGGTGAGTTAGGAGAGTTTGTGCTTTTTAAACAACTTGTCCGTCTCATGTAAGATTTTAAATGTATTGGTGACAAGTTGTTAAAAAAAATTCCCTTATTATTTTTTAAATGTCTTTAGGATCTGTAGTGATGTTTCCTTATTCCTGATATTGTCATTTGCATCTTTGTGCCTTCTTTACTTTTGCTTTGTTTTGCTTTTCATTTTGTTTTTGTTTTGGGTTTTCTTTTTTGGTCGGTCTGTCTAGATGTTTATTAATTTTATCGATCATTTCAGAGGACTAGCTTTTGGCTTAATTTATATTTCTCTACTCTTTTCCATTTTCTATTTCATTGATTTCTTCTCTAGTTTTTATTATATTCTTTCTTCGATATTGAGTTCAATTTGCTCTTCTTTTTTAAATTGATTGAGGTAGAAGCTAAGGTCATTGACATGAGATCTTTCTTCTCTAGCCTAGCCATCTAGTATTAGAAATTTTTTTCTAAGCAGTGCTTTAAGTTGTGTTGTGCTTTAAATTTCAGTTTTGTTGTGTTTCATTTTCATTTTGTTCAAAATACTTTCTAATATCTTCTTTGATTCATGTGTTATTTAGAGATCTCATGTAATTTCCAAATATTGGGGGATTTTTACAGATTTTTTTGGTATCAATTTAAAAAAACACTTCTTGGTGTTAGGAGTATATACTTTGTCTACTTTGAATGGTTTTATTTTTTGGAATGTTTTTGTGATTTATTTTATAGCACAAGATATGTTATATCTTGGGAAATCTTGTTAGTGAAACTTGTGTATTCTTTTGTTGTTTTGTGGAGTGTTGTATAAATGTTAAGTATGTCAACTTGGTTGTTACTATGTTCAAGTCTTCTATGTTCTTACTGATATTTGTGTGTGTGTGTGTGTATACATTCTATCAGTGCTTGAGAGAGGGCTATTGAAATCTTTGACTATAATTGTGGATTTGTCTGTTTCTCCTAGGAGTGCTGTTTTCCTTTATGTATTTTGAAGCTTTGTTATTATGTGCACTAACATTCAGGATTCTTATGAGTTATTGGTTACTTGATCTCTTTATCTTTATGAAATGTGTTTTATTCTCTCATGTAATATTATTTTCTTTCAAATTTACTTTGAAATTAATATATATATTCCAACTTTCTTTTTTCTTTCTGTTCCATAGACTGGAAAATTTTATTTGGTATTTTTATAATTTAAATTCTTCGTGTTTGCTGATTCTTTCTTCTACTTGCCTGTATCTGCTGTTTAACCACTCCACTGAGTTTTTATTTTAGTTATTGTATATTCAAGCTTAAAATTTCTACTTGGTACCTTATTCTAATTTCTACCTGTTTATCGATATTCTCTATTTGATGAAATAATGGTTTTCTGATTTTCTTTAGTTCTTTGTTCATAGTTTCTTTTATCTCTTTGAGCATGTTTACAACACTTGATTTAAAGTTTTTTCTTTAGTGCAGTGTCTGTACTTCTAAGACAGTTTCTGTCAATTTCTTTTTTTCTTGTGAATGGGCCATACTTTCTTGTTTCTTTGAATGTCTTTGTTGAAAATTGGGCATTTTAAGTATTAGGGTGTGGTAACTCTGGAGATCAGATTCCTCCCTCTCCCCAGGATTGGTTGGTGTTGCTGACTTTGGGTTGTAGTTTTGTTTTTTGTCATTGCTGTACTTTAGTGACTTTTCAACACCATTTTAAAAACAGCTTTATTGAGATAATTCACATGCCATGTAATTCATCCATGTACATTGTAAAATTCAATATAATCACAGATGTTTGCAACCATCAACACAGTCAATTTTGCTCAAGATTGTTTTTATAAAAACAGTACATTTTGTCATGGATGGTCTCTGAAATATCTGTTCCTTTAGCTTAGTGCTCAAGTAGAGGATTGTCTGAGATTTTCATAAATTCCTAGAGTCAAAAAGAAAAAAAAAAGGAGGGGGAGAAGAAAGAGAAAATAAATCACTCTCCAGGACTTTGAGGAGTGGCTCTGTGTCTTCAGTGCTTAGCTAGGCCATTTGTAACTCTGCCTTAGCCATCTCTTCCTGTTTGTGCTGAGCCTAAATGTCAGCCAGAGTTGAAAGCTCATGATGTTTTCTGGGCATGTGTTCTGTTATGTGCATGTGTGTGACTTTCAAGATCATCTGGTGTACGAGGGAGCTTTTCAAAGCATTTGGTGTGTCTGTTGTTTTCCCCAAATGTTAATCTTTGTCCCAGGTGGCATTGCCTTGTTCATTTGTCTTTCTGTGTTTTTGAAAAAAGTCCTCTGTGTAGATACTTCTTTGCCTTGAGAAAGTTCTGAGTTAGGTGAAACAAAGGCAAGCCCCTTGTATCAGTCCTTCAGAGAACTCCCAGACAGTAGAAAAACCAAACTCTTTTGGGGACAAGGTTGGCTCTGCTTCCTCTCGAACTAGGTACCCCCACTTGTACATGGTCTGATGTCTTCAAGGCCACTGCTATGCTGAGGATTGGAATGGGGCAACGATAAGCTAGAATGCCACAATGCTCTGTATAGGGTTTCAGTGGTTTTTCTCATGGTTAAGCATTTGCTTGGTGACTTTGGTTATCTTCCAGAGTTCTAGAAAGGCTGATTCTCACAGTCTTAGCCAGTTTTTCCACCTTTCTAGGTAGAGAGAGCTTCCCAGAGTTCTCTACTCTGTCACTTTGCTGACATTGCTCTCCTCCGTCCAGGTTTCTTTTTAATAGGATGGTTCATTTTTCTTCTCTGTCATTTTAAACAATTAGTTTCTTTATATTTAAAGTGGATTTAAGCAGTATATTGTTGGGTCTTGCTTTTAAATTCAATGTGACAGTTTCTGTCTTCTAACAAGTTGTTAGACCATATGGTAGACACATTAATAACTCCCAAAAGGTGTTCATGTCCTAATGCCTGGGACCTGTGAATATGTTACCTGTTGTGGCATAAGAAAATTAAATTTTTAGATAGAATTAAGGTCGTTTATCAGCTGACCTCAAATAGTGGAGATTCTGAGTTATCCATGTGTGTCCAGTCTGATCAGATGAACACTAAAATCTGAGAAACTTTCTTAGCAAAAGTCAGAGAGTTTTGAAGACAGATGAAGATTCAGGAGAAGTTCAAAAGGTGAAATGATCTCTGTACTACTGTTGTTGATCTTGCAGATGGAGGAAGAGAACCATGAGCTTAGGTCATGCAGGCAGTCTCTACAGGATAGCACAGCCCTCAGGTGGCAGACAGCAACCTCAGTCCATGGATTCTGCCAACAACCTGAACGAGCAAGGAAACAGATTCTTTTGTAGAGTCTCCAGGAAGAAATGCAGCCTTGGCTTGGGTTTTAGCCCACCGAGACCTGTACCAGACTTCTGGAACAGAACTGTAAAATAATAAATTCGTATTGTTTCAAGCTACTAAGTTATGGTCATTTGTTATAGCAGCAATGGAAAACCAATGCAGACCATTTATACATAATGTGATTAGTGATACAGCTGGAATTAAATCTACTTTATTGCTATTTGTTTTCTTTTTGTCCTATATATGCTTTGTAGCTCCTTTCTTTTTTTTATTCCTTCTTTTTAACTGAAATTTTTAAGTAGACTTTTTAGAAGAGCAGTTTTATGTCCACAGCAAAACTGAGTGGAAGGTACAGAGATTTTCCAAACACTTCATTCCTTATTCTCACACATGCATAGCCTCCCCTGTTATCAACACCTTCCATTAGAGTGCTATATCTGTTCCAATTGATGGATCTACAGTGACACATCATTGTCATCTAAAGTCCGTAGTGCATATTAGGGTTCACTCTTGATGCTGTTGTAAGTTCTGAATGTCTTTTATGATACCGTTTTACACCCTGTTTGGGGCTTAGTAGCTATAAGTGTTTGTTTAGTGGTTGCCTTAAGGTTTATAGTACACATCTTTAATTTATGACAGTCTATCTTAATATATCATTTCTGATAGTGTTTCTCTGTCCTTCACTTGACTTATTATATTGAAATAACAGTTTAAGTGTATGTCTGCCTTTATTTGTCAGAACTGCTATGGATGAAAGTTGATAGAAAATACAACAAAGCAGCTTAATAAAATTAATGCTCTGATTGGCCTTATATTGAATATTTGATATTCCCTGTCACACACACAAAAAATGTGGGCATAGGGATAGAGTTGGTGCTGGGGCAGATTGGCTTATGGACTCTCTTCTTTGATAGGAAGGGCACTAGATTTAATGCTCTCCAATATAACATAAAGTGGGGGTAGAGTTTCTGAAAGATCATGTTAATTGCATGGAAAAGCATGCTTAACAGAGAAACACTAGAGTTCTCATTATCCAGTACACTCCTGAAATAGACTGTAGAGGGTCTCTGTAGTTTATTGGTTTGGACAGAGGTTATTTTTATGTTTTCTTGTATAAGAATGCAAGATTATATTATTTGAGTTAAAAAATTAAAGCAGTCTCTGTAAGTCTAAAGACCCAGTGATCACCAATTCCTAGGAAGCAAACACTCTGTTATTACTATTATCATTTCAGCGTGCATTTGGTGTTACTCATTACCCAAGAATGTATTTAGTTTGTTTATTCAATTGACATAAAAGGGTTTCATATTATGCATATTACTCTGCAGATGGTTCCTTCATTCAACAGATATCTTGTCAATCTACCTATGATAGTGCACATAGATGTCCTTCATTCTTTTTCACTGATATGGAGTATTTTCAAAATGAATATTCCTGTTTTTTGAGATTGTTGGACATTTATTTCCTATTAGTCACTATTATCCCAACGCTGGTGTGAACATTCTTATGTATGCCTCATTATGCACATTTTCAAGTGCTACCCTAGAGTATATGCCTAGAAATGAAATTTCTGTTAGAGTGTTCACATTTTTACAAACTTGTATTATTAATTTATTTATTTAAAATTTTAATGAATAAATTGGATAGGAAATAAATGTACATGGTAAAAAAAACGTCAAACACTTCTGTGATTAAAAGTAGACTGGAACAGACTCAGGTGATGCTTGACTTTCATTAAAAGTTAAATATAACAAATCTGTTATTTTAAGTATGTTTTCCAGTTTGGGTTTGTCTGATATTCCGTCATGTTTAATCACAGGTTGTTTGTCTTTCATAGCAATAGCACACAAGTGAGGCTGAAGTCTCATTTCATCCTATCAGGTGATGCATGATTTATATTAATCCTTTTTCTGATGTTGTTCAATTTAATCACTTCATTAGGGTGTTGTGTGCCGTACTTTCACACTGTAAAATTTTCTTTTTTTTAATATCACTTTTATATACCTTGAAACTTTTAAATATATTGTTATCTGTCAGACTTCTTATTTTATTCACTCATTAATGTATATTCATATGGACTCATAATTTTCTATTTTATTTAGCTAATTATAGTTACAAGCAATATTTATTTTGATGTTCACAATGTCACAGGTGTGGACAGTGAGAGCCCATTCAAACTGTCCTCTGGGTCCTGTTGACATATATCCATCATTCTTTGAACCCTTTCTTACTTTCTCATCCAACAACATGTGTCAGGGCCATCTTGTATTTTTCCTGCAACTGTTGAAGAATCAGCCATATCTCTATGATGTGATGGTTCCATTTGCTGGAGGAGGGTGTTTAGAAGCCAATATAGGCACTAAGTGTCTTCATTCCTATTGGAGTGTTACTGCTCCCATGCCTTCTCAGTGGGGAGATAGCTATTCTTACTCCTATACCTGTACCTATATCTTTACCTATAACTTTACCTATATCTTTATCTATATCTAGGTCTGTTTCTCTATCTATCCAGTATGCTTCTATATTTATTTCTATATGTATAAACATAGATACAGAATTATATACTTTAAAAATCATGAGTTTACACCAATACCTCCTATTCTAATTAAGCACCAACGTTGCAGGATTCATTTGAGTTTTTTTCTTCTTCATAACTGCAACTCTTCTCTCCAACAGTGAGAAAACTGGATGCTATGGTTCTTAAAACAGGGATCACTTGCTCTGGTTGGCAGGCTGATATTAATTCTTCCTCTCTCACCTGGAATGCACCAAGGGCAGTAATCACTCAATGAACAAATGATAATAGAGCTTTACTTGGAGGTTGAATCTGCATGTATCAATATAGAAAGTATCAAAAGCAATGCAATCTCTAAGTTCACATTTGTAGATATATATACTGTGTTATTATTTGCAAGAGAAGCAAAATCTTAGTTTGATATCTCAGCAGATAATCATGCTGTTATACTTCAAATGAGTGAAATAAATTATGTGATATGAAACTGTCTTTACGAAAGCATGTTACTGACTTTACATCTTTAATGGAAATAATAGCAACTGATTCCAGTTTTCAACTATGAGCAACTCTCTGAGTTTATTTTAAACATTTATTTGTTTAAGTGGCCATCTACCATTTTACTTCCTATGATTTATGGTTAATAATAGATTAGATATAAAATATTATGTACTTTTCATATTTACATGTTTTTAAATTAAAGATTTCAATTAAAGGTGATATTTTATTCACCAATTACTTTATATTTCTTTTTTAATAATACAGATATTTTTAATGAAGTGCTAACCAAGTTTTTTCAGGTCTTTGGCCTGAGATTTCTTTTCCGTGCACATGCTGAACTGGCAGGGTATCTCTGAACTCTAACTTTGCAAGTTGTCTAACTTTGTCTACTATGCTCATTTTAGATGTTAAATAAGAAGGTTAAACTTAATATGTACAAAACACAACCTTGTTTCCATTTCTATTTTTTAATCAAATTTTAACCTCTTACATTTTTTTCCTCCGGTAAATGGCAGCATCCTTCCTTGAGTATCTCACTCCAAAACTTTGGAGTCAGCTTTGATTTCTTTCTCACTCTTACAGCCTATAATTGGTCCATCAACAAATCCTTTATAATACATACAGAATCTGTCAAATTCTTTCTGTCCCTTCTCTGTCATAATGGTTCAAATCATCATCTTGGGGCTGGCCCGGTGGCGCACTGCTACAGTGCGCCGCTTGGGAGCGCAGTGGCGCTCCCGCCGAGGGTTCAGATCCCACATACAGACCGGTTCCCGCTCACTGGCTGAGCGAGGTGCGGGCGCAACACCGAGAGTTGCGATCCCGTTGCTGGTCCCGGTCTGGTACGGGCGCAACACTGAGGGTTGTGATACGTTGCCGGACACGAAAAAAGACAAGAAAAAAAACAAAAATAAAAAAATAAATAAATCATCATCTTACCTTGCCTGAATTCTTTCGTTAGCCTCCTAGCTGTCTTACTGCTTGAATGCTTGCCTTCAACTTCATTCTCCACCTCAAATCCAGAGGGATCTTTTTAAAACATCCATTATATTATGTCACTTCTCTGCTGGAAACTTTCAGAAGCATCCCTTTTTCACTCGGAAAAAAAGCCCAGTGGCCTCTGAGTGCCTTTATTATGATCTGACTTTTCTCCACTTCTGTAGCTTTATCTCCAACCTTCCTCCCTTTGTTTATTCTTCTCTAGCCACACCACCAGCCTTCTTGCTATTCTTTGAATATACCAAGCATTTGCCTACGTCAGAGATTTTGCAGTTGTTGTTCCCTGTATCAGTCATTGTTTGACAGAGAGACAGGACCTATAGAATGTGTGTATAAATATAAGAGAGGGTATTCATTAGGGGAATTGGCTCACATGAAAGAAAAACCCTTTGCAATGTTAATATCCAGGGAATTAACAAAATAGCCTTTCAAACAGAGATTGTATTTAAAGAAAGGTAGAAGTTTTTTAGTCCTGCTACAAAATTCCTTTAAGTTAGGAAGGAAATATTTATAAAAAGTAGTTAAATTGCTGTTTTATGTTATGACTCTTAGCCTTGTAGTGTACATATTTGTGATTCTTCTGCCCCCGTAGGCAACCTTTTGCTATCCTGCTTATCTTACCAATGGTTTGATTTTCTGTCTATAGGGACACACAAGAACGTTACATACAGATGGTTACCTACAAAGCTGAGAACCTAGAAACTGCAGTCAAACAAAATCATGAGTTACACCTACTCATGGCCACTAAAATTTCTAACATTTCTCTTTCACTTGTCATCGGAAAGGGTCTGAATATGGTAAGGTACAAAATTCTTTGTTTTGAGTTTCTGAGTCATTTGTTGAAATATACCATGAATTATATTTTGATTTATAACATGTTAAAAATTTTGTTGTTTAATTTCTCTCTTGAGCTAAATGAGACCATTTGTGGCTAGTGTACTGACTGTTGCAAACTCTGAAATCCTTGGTTTTGGGAGAGGCTCTGGATTGTGGGAGGGGTTCTTTAAGCCTCCTTGGTTTTGTTTGATTGCTTGGTAGCAATCAAAATTTAAATGTACAAAATATTTAATGTTAATTCCAGCTAAAATAATATAGATTTAAAAAATTTTCTGTAGAGCTCTATATTAAATTTGGCTCAAATAAAAGCAAATAATTCAAGCTATATGCATATAGACAATAAATATATATATATATTTATTGTCTAAAGCATTTTTGGCTCTTTTCCTTTGGCTCTATTCATTAATGGGCTTCACTCTTGCCTCAGCAATCCAGTTACAGAACAGAAACTAAGTTGAAAATGTTGCCTACCTAATTAGGTTAATGACTACAAATAGGACTGTCTGGCATTGAATCCGGACAGACTTCTGAAATTTCTGTGCATTTCTTTGTAAAATCCTGTAGTATATCTTTATGCTTTTTTGTTGCCTGAATATATAATTTTAAATCATCCTCTGCATCTTATCTAAATGACACATGTAAACCTAATTCACCTCCCACAAGGGTGCTTATGAAAAAAATGACTGATGGACACAGAAAGAGAGAGAGTGCATGTCCTCATTCATAAGTGGAAGCTAATGAATGAATGAATGAATGAATGAATGAATGAATGAATGAATGAATGAATAAAAGAATAAAAAGAAAGATACAACAATTACAGTAACACATTGAGCACTGAAAAGAAGAGAGCAGAACTGTGGTTACTACTGATGTTAAAGGGGGCATTAGAAGGGGGCTAGTGAGAAATTGGTTGAGGATTGGAAAGAATGATCACATATTGTAATGATGAATACACTGTCACTAATTGAAAATCATATATTGTACACAGACATTGATATTCAACTCTGTACCCCACAGATATGCATAATCAATTATGTTTCAATAAGGAAAAAATGGCAGATAAAACCTGTTGGGCCAGAACTTGCTTTTATAGCCACTTCCAGAGATAATCCTTAAGACCAATCAAAAAGAAAAGTGCAGAAGATCCAGTTTTAAAAGTAATGGATATTTCATCCTTTCAGGTGACCTTTGGAAATATTCAGACCTAACAGGCAATATGCCCTAAGTTTGCTCTTGAAAAAGATCACTCCTCTGTGCCTTGAGGTACAGATCTTCTAGGTTGTTTCACTCAGGAGTCTTCCCTTTACAAGTACAAATTTAGTGTGTACTAACTAATGTTTATTCAGGACAACAGAGCAGGTAATTGAAGTCTGATAGTCTAAGAGAAAAATAACCTTTTAAAAACTGACATAAAAAATCTTAATGAAAACTATAGAATTCTTATTTGTTTCTGTTTTTTCACATGTGCTCATATACATGTGTATGTGGTATGTTGAATCCATATGTATATGTCTATACTTGTGTTTGTATATTGTCTACATGGTACCAGATTGGCTTAGAAATACAGTGCACTAGTAAATTAAGTAAAGAAGCCTAAATGCTTTCAAGTTCATGTAACTGTAATAATCTTTGGTAAATAAAACTAGGTTTTAAATTGTTGGTAAAATAAAATAGGCATGTTTTCAAATTTCAATTAGACAGTTTTGCCTAATGCTATTGGTCTGATAAAGTTTATGCTGTCTCTGGTAGATGTTTTAAAATCACGAATCTGCTGCTTCTATTATATTTTTTAAACTGACTTGATTCATTTTTAAACTAAAGGTGTAAGAACTCACTGCTGGGACATACTGGAGTAACTTGTGTCCTTCGGACAATATGTTGGTAATTGTGCCCTTTGCCCTGAGGTCCACCCCAGGGATATAAATCCAGGAAATGAATGGGCCCTGCTGTTCATCATTGCCCTGGATACCATGTGGGTACTTGGGACTAAGATGGCTAATGAGGGAAACATGGAAAAGTTTACCTACATTCAGTATCTCAGTGGCCTTGTTTAAGAGGAGACCAGCTGATGTGTTCTTGTTTTCTCAAAAAAATACTTTAAAAATAATATTTGGTGTAACAGGTAAAAGTCTCATAAGTCATCAAAATTTTAGCCATTTGAACTTCAGTTTCTTTAATGAGCTTAATAGAGATCTAGTCATTTTGATTAAAAGATATCAAATTAGTAGAGCAATTTCCCAGACTCATGATCTTGCTAATTTAGCTCAACAGCTCTCTGAAGCACCAATAAAAAGAGAGAGAGAGAGAGAGAGAGAGAGAGAAAGAAAGCAAGTAAGTCCTCTAAAGTCATGAGCTTACAGCTCCAGCAGTTAGCTAGTCAAACCAGATCTTTTAAGAGAAGGCAGATTGTCCAAGCTACCAAAAAGAAAAAAGAAAAAGAAAAGCAGGGGTGTGATTACTTTCAGTATAGCAAAGCAGGCCACCTGAAAGAGATTACAAATAACTGAGTGGCTAGCTTTGTTTTCCAAATAGGCAGTTCAACTTATACCTATTTAAAATAAGAAAATTAGGTAAATGTGATGAGAATAAATGTTTATACATGAACTTATAGTTTCAAATATCTTTTCAGTAATATAAAAACTTAAATTCATGGTATGTTAAGTTAAAAAATAGATAATTATAAGACGTCTAGGTTATTTCTAAGTAAGTTTAAATACTAAAAACATTAATTATTAAACATGGGTTTAAGTTTATATACTGCAACATCTTATGTTTATATGACATAGAATAGGCTAAATATATTTAAATTAGTTAAACAATTAAGGAAACCTATCTTCAAACAATTTTTAAAAGTTTTATAACTACAAATATTTATATAAAGTAGTTCAAAAATCTCTTGCTTCCTAGGTTTTTCACTGGATTTTGATGTTACTATGTGTTAAAATTGTAGTTAATATATGTAATTAAAACTAATAGGTATAGGATAAAAAATTCTGTATCCAGAATGTGTAAGAAAAATAGCATGTGAAAAAGTAAATGTGTTTTTGGTAAAAGGGGTTATAAAATGGCATGAAAATGTGTTTTGTTTTATAAACTTCCTATTTTAGAGGGTATTTAAAGGTTGTTTCAAGTTAAAAATTGTTAAAGACAAAAACTAAATGTGTATAAAAATTTTAAGATGTTATAATAAGCATACGAAAATCTTATATGGTCAAAGCTGACAGATTAGATAGCTTTATTCCTAAAGTTTTATTAAAATTGGCTTTAACTTAATGAATTCAAATTAATTTAATTTAATCAGTATACTGATATAATAGTGAAATTTGGTGTTCTCTTATAAATAAGATTTTCCTCTATGGAAAAGAGATGGTATCACCTTTTGAATAAACTTTAAAAAAACAAAAGAAAAGAAGAAAAAAAGAAGGGAGAGGATGAGTAACAAGTTCTGTGTCTTTATTAGATCTTTTTTATTACTTAGGAAAACAGTTAAATGTAGAGGATTCATAAAGCAAATGTACTTCACAGGGCCTGGTTTTCCAAAGCCTTCCAGTTTCAAATATTGACCTTGCAAAGGACAGGAAATTTTCCCCAGGCGATTGAATCTCTGTTGCAAGATAAGAATTGTAACACAGCAAGGCTGCTGGTTCAAAGACAGACAAGTTACTAATTGATATGTAAAGTTACTAAAAAGCTGCTGGTGGGAGAAGGAATGTTTGCTAAATCAAGCCTTTGTTAGTGGATCACTTAATTGTCTAGTAGAGTGTCATCTGGCTTGTTTTTACTGAATGTTACCAGCTTCTATTGAAAAAACTTGTTAAACTGTGCTTAGCAAAATCCCACCTATGTCTCTTCTTGTAACTTCTTGGTCTGGAGAATAAATGCAGGAAGAGAATTTCAATTCGTGGTTAATTTCCCAAATGGAAGAAATGCTTGAGGAAGTTCTGGGGTATTAACCCTTTTCTGGGGCTTCTCACTGCTCAGAAGAGATGGGCTTTGAGTAATCTTTGGTGGCTCTGTCACCCAGGGGAAAAGGGTTGACTAATCCGTGGGAGGCAAAGCAACAGTTAAAAATGTAAGTGTTTTGCTCAAAAGATGTGACTTTATATTTTTATGAATGCGCAATTAATATGGACTCCAAAATTACACAAGATTTCTTTCTTTTTTAAAAAAAATTTATTGAATCATAATTGATTATACATATTTTGGGGGTTCGACATTGACATATGTTGATCAAATCAATATTACTAGCATATATATTGTTACAAATCATACTTATTCTTTATGCCCCTTGTCCAAACCCTCCCCCTCCCCCTCTCCCTCCCCCTCCCCTATCTAATTATCCTAGATTTATTCTTTCCTTCTGAAAGAGTAATGGTTACTCTGTTGATTTGTTGCCTAGATGACCTGTCCAATGCTGAGAGGTATGTTCAGGTCCCCCAATATTATCATAGAGCAGATGCTTCTTCTGTGACTCTGAAATGGGCTTTGTGGAGAGAGACATCCTCTTCTTTTCTTTGGCCTCTACTGGTGACTCTCCTTGTGTCAATGCACTCCAGTGGCTGGTGGACCATCTGCATGGTGGTTGTGGCGTCTAACCGCTTTCATGGCAGCCGTGGTTATTGTGGTGGCTGTGATGGGCCACCCACATGGAGGTGATGTTTTTGGCATGCTCCTTGGGACTGGCAGTGTGCCTGGTTGTGTGTGTGGGGGTGTCTGGTCCATGGCTCCCAAAATTTCACAAGATTTCTAAAATTCTGATATGTCTTGGTATATGTTTTGAGTCACAAGTATGACTATTTTGTAAAATTGTTGCATACCACAGAAATACACTCTCTGAAACCTCCTTGCAAATCCTGAAGTGTTATTTCTTCAAGGAGGTTTTTTTTTTTTTTTTTTTTTTT
>NW_007735449.1:0-31584 GCF_000696425.1 Galeopterus variegatus | reverse complement strand
TGCAAATCCTGAAGTGTTATTTCTTCAAGGAGGTTTTTTTTTTTTTTTTTTTTTTTCCCTTTTTTTGTCTTTTTTCGTGACCGGCAACGGATCGCAACCCTCAGTATCACGCCCGTACCGGACCGGGACCGGCAACGGGATCGCAACCCCCGGTGTTGCACCCGCACCTCGCTCAGCCAGTGAGCGGCCGGTCTGTATGTGGGATCTGAACCCTCGGCGGGAGCGCCACTGTGCTTCCCAAGCGGCGCACTGTAGCAGTGCACCACCGGGCCGGCCCTTCAAGGAGGTTTATGAAAAGAATAAAAGACACTGACAGGTACTCTGAGATATATTCCTTTGCACCTGTTATTAAATTCCAGCCCTGTTCATGGTGTTTTGGGTTTTTATATCTGAACTGAATCCTAAATTTTAACAAATATCCATTCCTAGGATTTTCTTCTGAGCTCCACAATAATCAACAGACACATTTCCCTGGCCAAATAATTTGGTCAATTTACAATATATGATCAAAGGCTCTTCTGTTTGTGTTGCTTAACATGTGTTCCATCTCATTTAAAAAACTTATCAGCTTCTTCCCTACAAAATAATTATGGGTAGACCTGTGTGCCCAGATAAATGACTTTGTGAATCAGCTCTTCTAAAGGTGATGTTCTTTATTACTGCCAAGGCCTTTTAAAGCTCCTCACCAAAATATTCTAAATTAATAAAGGATTACTACCACAGTGAGGTCCCAAGCAACAAAGACACTAGAGACCATGGTCTCCAACCCAGACACCTTGTTTACTGACAACATCATCAAATAAAAAAGCTGCTCACAGCCATGTTGGACAGGATCACATCGAGCCTTACTCACCAATCCCTGTGCAGCTGTGCTTGAAGCATTGGTAATGGATCCATGTTTCTCATTTTAGAAAGGCAAATCCACCTGAATGGACCTCTTCCTTTACTGGAGATCTTCAACTGAAGCTAACTCAGAGCCAGACACTTCATTTTTCCAACCAGGACAAGAAGAAGACAGGATTTGGGCAAACAGCTTTTTCCAAGATTCTGGCCCTGACCTGACAACAACTCCAGATCAACGCTGCTGAAACATGAGGACTTTTACTTTTGCTCTCAGAAATTTTTTTAGTCTTAAGCTTTGGTTAGACCATGGGTCTCGTCTCCTAGTTCACATTCTAACCAGGCTGTATGCCTCAAGATTATTCACAAACTTGAACTCTTGCTTTAATATTTGTTTTCTCAGGCCTATGTCAAATTAAATTACCAACCATTTTAAGTTATAAAAATGCCCTTAGTTTTTTTCTATTGCTCCTTTTGAACCTGTTTCTACAATGAACATGCCCTTTTGCCCAAGGGCACAACTTATCCTCCTGTCAGTTATGTGAAAAATGCCACTATCTAGTTTTTCAGATTTGCCAAGAATAAAAAATGGATCTGACTACTGCCCCATTCCAACTCCCATGTTGCTTAAAATTTGGGCTTAGACATTAGGACATTAAGCCAGAGCCTAATTTCCTCCCCTCCTATGTGGGACATGACTTTCTGGGAATGAGCCTTCCCAGTGATAAGGGACCAAAATATCTATCCGAATTGACCTTCCTGCTTTCAGACGAAAGCTTATGATCGAAACTGTGGAAGTGATAACCAAAAGCTACTCCGACCAGGTACGCTACATTATGGTGTCTTGGAAGATTGGGGGTAAGTGAGTAATCACGTCTATCTGACCTAAACAACGTTGTCATAAGACCATGTTTACATAGAAGCAGAATTAATGGCACCTAAAAACCATAAAGTACCCTAGAATGTTTCTTATTACCCTTACATCCCTGCATGTAGGCTATAACCTAGTAACACTCCCAAACCTGTACATCATGTACAACCCATACGAATCCTGTTGAAGTCATTAGTTGGGGCTGTCTCTCTCTCTCCTTTGGCTCTTTCTCTTTTCTTGTGATTATGAATGGCTGAGCTCTGCTGACCCTCCTGAGAATGCATTTCTCAGGTCAGCCTGACTTATGTATTTCCCTGCCTTCAATCCTTATTTTGGCTCAATAAATCATTGTTGTATATTAACCTGTTACTTCTTAGGTCAAAAAGTTTAACTTCCACTAACTTCAGAACAATTAGTATTACAAACTTACCCTTTAATATGTCTTCATGTTTTTTTCCTCCATTTATTTTATACTTATTTCAGCTTTGTAGATGTTGAAAAATGAATTACTAGTTTTAATTATTTGAATCAATTCCTCTGAAGAAAGTAAATGCACAAGAAACGAAAATATACTATTCAACACTCACGAAACTAAGTGTAACAACTTCAAGGTTTATATCTGGGTTTGTGTGAGTGAAAATCATTCTGTAGATAAGATGAATTGAAATCTTAGGTGGCCTTGAGTATATAAATGTCCAGGTAAAAGTGAAAATATCAGGAAGTATTTCAGACTTTCAAGAAAGTGGAATTCACATTGTGCGCAGGTATTGATATTCAACTCTGTAACACTATAAATATGTACAGTTAATGATGTTTCAGTTAAAAACAAAAAAGTGGAAATGGTGAGGTTCAAATCAATGGCTCCAACAAGTAAGGAAGCTCAGGTAATCTGTGGATTACAGATTGGACAATGAGATAATTTTACTAAGGCAAGTATGTGGTATGAAGAAGGGTTTGAATTGAAAAATGGGATGGCAGGGTAGGGCAGAGAGACCTAGAGGGCCCAGGAGGGGTGGAGGGATGCGCTGGGCTTGTGGGCGGGGGACAAGCTGTGGCACCTCCCCTTGTTGTTCCAGCCTCCTCTCTCAGAACCCCTTTGTGACTCTCCCAAGTTCTGTGATGCAGGCCTGGGGCTATCATCAAGCACATGCTCCTTCAGCCTTCAGGCAGCCATGCTATTCAGCAATGGAGAATATTCTATGTTTTCTGAACAGTCTTGCTGAGCCATGGATGAGCTGGACTTTCTTGAGTACTGATGCCAACTTCACGGTTCTGAGTGGGTTGGTGTTGCTCCTGTACCTGTGCCACCTGGTGTTGAAAGCATTTTTAACAACCCTCTGGAAGAATAAAGACATCAGGAAGGTAAGGGAGTTTGTCTGAACACCAAAGGAAATTCACTTTTTTCGTTGTTTCTTGTTTCTATTCTCACGTTTCTAAATGAGTTGGTGTGTCAGAGAGATGCTTGAGATGGGAAGGAGAGACACAGGATAAAACAGCACGATTCTAGGGGAAAATGGTTGGGAGGTGTTTTAGTCCGTTTTGTGTTGCTATGACAGAACTACCTGAGACTGGGTAATTTATAAAGGAAGGAGGTTTATTTGGCTTATGATTCTGGGACAGCTGCTCCCGGCACGGGACCTCAGGCTGCTTTAACAGAATACCTGAGACTGGGTAATTTATAAAGGAAGGAGGTTTATTTGGCTTATGATT
The DNA here is from genome assembly GCF_000696425.1 of Galeopterus variegatus. Lineage (NCBI taxonomy): Eukaryota > Metazoa > Chordata > Mammalia > Dermoptera > Cynocephalidae > Galeopterus > Galeopterus variegatus. The sequence continues at coordinate 28,163 of NW_007735449.1, read as the reverse complement.
CTGGGACAGCTGCTCCCGGCACGGGACCTCAGGCTGCTTCTACTCATGGCAGAAAGTGGCAGCAGCTGGTGGGTACAAGCAGATCACATGGTGGGAGGAAGCAAGAGAGAGAGAGAAGGTGCCAGGGTCCTTTAAACAATCCGCTCTCGTGGGAACTAATAGAGCGAGAACTCACTCATTTATCCCCCCTCCCCCAGGGAGAGCATTAATCCATTCATGAGGGATCCGCCCCCATGACTCAATCAGTTTCCAACACTGCCACATTGGGGATCAGATTTCCACATGAGTTTAGGAGGGGACAACACATCCAAACTCCATCAGGAGGGACAGGGGCTAAGGAAGGACAAATATTTCCATCTAAAGCTTACTGGCTTCCTATCCTGGTGTGGTGAAAGGCTCCAGGATGAAATCCCAAACACAGTAGTTCTGTGGTCCTGGACTGAATTGTCTACACAATATGGGGTCTCTGAGGGAGAACAGTCTCTACTGACACCTAATCATGAGTCACATTTCCCTGTGAAGTGTCATTCCACCAAGTTTTCCCTCAAGTTGGATGATTAGGAGAGCAATGCTGAGCTTCTGGGAGCCTCTGAGCAGAGGCTGGAGCCCACGCTCTGTTCCTTGAGCAGAGGACTTCTGAGAGCATCAAGCGTGTATCTCACAGGCAAAGTGCTTTTCTGAGTTTCTCAAAGAAGGACAAATTCAGACTATTTTATCACCTTTAAAAAATTAGGGGGCTGGTGTCTTGGGTAGAATGTGGTCCTGGTAACACCAAGTCAGGGGTTCAGATCCCTTAGTAGCCAGCCAACTCCATCCCCCAAAAAGTTAATAGAAGAAAGAAATGACTTTTATTAGTTAAAATAGAGAGTCTTTTAGTGTTAGATAATGAATGTCTGAGCTTCTTAGAGAAAGGCGGAAGAGAAGTGAGTCCCAGCCCTTCACCCTTTTCTTTTTCTTCCCAGCATCAGGTCAAAGCCAAGTGGAGAAGGAAAGGTGGAATACATGGAGGTAAGGTTTTGTCTCCTGGACCTGTCCCTTCCATGAGGTCCCAGGTCATGATTTCTCAGGATATGAGTAGCTAGATAAAAGAGTCCTAACAGGAGAGGCTCACACCAAGTCACTCGGAGCCGAGACACTGATCAGAGTCCTGCTCTGCCTACCCATGAGCAGGAGGCAGCGATAGACCTGAGTCATGGGTGCTGCCTAATAAGAGGCCATATGAGAGATCAAGCAAGGACCACTGGTTGGTTTCCACTGAGAGCTTCTGTCTCATGACTTTCTATAAGTAATTTGACTTCCTGGGTGCTCAGATTCCTCTTTCAGGTAAGCACTGATGTCTGTGTTTCACGTGGTGGTTCTGAACATCCCAGGGGATAATGGATGTGAAAGTTCTGTGTAAAGAAAGCCACATACCCATGGGAATCTCATTAATATTATCATGATGGTTTGACCTTCTCTATTGATTCTTGGGGATTTATGAGATTAATAAGCTGAAAGTCTCTAATAAAGGGACTTCTGTGTGATCCCTACGCTTCTACCTTTATTACATATAACCTATTCTTCTGGTTCCCTAGGTCAGCGGGCTTGCAGGAGAGAGGTGGAGGAGGAAAGAAGGCTGCTGGCTGTTCTAAAAAGGTGATTCACCTTTCCCCTTATCTCCCAGTCCCCTTTTGGGCATGTCCTATGCATTCCAGGGATTCAGCGGAGCCTGCCATAGTCATGGGAGGAGTAGTCATAGGAACAAGCACGTGCATGAAGGCCTCAGGGGGATGCTGTAGAGTGTACTGTGAGGTCACGGAGGTGGGGCATCGGGAAGAGGGTGGCAGGCTTCAGGTGGCCCCACCCCTCCTAGGCCAGCAGGCCCTCCTTTCCTTGTTCTGGTCCTGGCTGCAGCTTTGTACCTCCTGTCTTCTGCAGCCACTTCGGCCAGCATGCAGATACCATCCAGTTTCGTCACCTATTATGTCCAGACCCCCTCTGCGAGGTGTGTAATAGAGCAACTGCTGACGTCAAGCGACTGCTGTCCCGGGAGTGCCTGGAAGATGCTGCTCCCTCTGTGTCCCTGTTGGCTTCCACAGCTCCTGTGACTGAGTCGTCACTGAATGTAACCTGTACCCTCTTAGCACCCCCTCCAGGAGACCACATGCCAGGCCCGCTGCTTCAGCCTTCTCCGCCTCCTCCCTCGGTTCTCTTGCCAATCCTATTCGCCCCCTTACCCAACTCACTTTCACCCTCTCCAGTGGATGACTCTCAGCCACCAGAGCCTGTTTCTCCCTTATATTCCACATTCCCAGAGGAGGTATGTCCTCCTCTCCACCCTTTGTCCTTGCCTGAGACCCAGCCTAAACACTTACCTCCAACCATGCCCCAATCTCAGTCCCCACATCTCACTCAGCACCAGTCCCCAAACCACCTTCAGTCCCCACTCCCAATCCCACCACCCAGTCCTCTCTCCCAGATTAGGACCTCTGGAGAGTGTCATCACACGCCCCAAATTGAGGCTCAGTCTCCTATGCCGTCCAAAATCCACAGCGTGGAATGGAATGTGTTGCAGAAAGAACTGGAAAATGTATGGGGTTTACCCCCTGTGGTGCAGAAATCTCAGGAAGACTTTTGTCCTCCAGCTCCCCAACTCCCATTGCTTATCCACCTCTCCAAGGCCCACGTTCCAATCTCCATCCTCCCTGGAGACTTTCCTCTCAGCAGTGAGCTTGAGAAGAAACTGGAGCATCACATTCGAAAGAGGATCATCCAGCACCGGTGGGGCTTGCCCCGCAGGATCCATGAGTCTCTGTCATTGATGAATCCCCCGAGAGAAGCTCCGGAGACACATGAATCCAAGAGCACTTACGGGCTGTCATGGATCTCTTTGTTTAGGGGTGACAGCAGCAAAGATCTAAAGAATTTTGAGTTGAGTCAACCTGGAGGCTTCCATGAGGGGAGCTCAGATATGCTTCGGCTGGAGAAGGGCATGGGGAGGCATCAGGGACGGAGCCCTGAGAATGACCTACAAGATCGTCTGTTGAGCAACCCAGATCATTTTTCGCAAAAGGGTCTGGAGTCTGCATCTGAGAAGGACCTAGAAGGCAACATGGAGAGTCTGTCAGGAAAGAACTCAAGTGCCTCAGGGGTGAGTCCACATCAGAAACATCTTGAAAATGCCCTGAAAGTGCATTTGAAAAAGAAATTTGAGGAAATGAGTGAGGGTCAGATCCCTGAGACTGTGCATAGTTCATGGCATTTTATCAAGCAGGCATTGCCTTTTCCTGATAAATCCAGCAGCCAAATAAAACCCAAGAATTTGTCACCATTGGTGGATGGGGAACACTGCCTGAATACCTCCCAGGATATTTCCTTCCTTAGTTCCAGCAAACTAAAGATGTTGGAAGACCATATTAAAGGTTTCCGTATGCGGATGGTGTGGGGCCTTCCTCCCAAGGTCCTAGAATCCATACTAATCTTTCAACTGAAAGAGGACCCGTCCCAGTTTCTTTCCAATTCCACTACTCCCTCAGCTGACCTTATTTCTGGGGTGGATTCCAAAGCTAGTGTCTCCAAGCCCCTTAGAGGGAGCTCTAAAATTCTGAGTGGAGACCAGGTGGGAATGACAAATGCTGTCCCTCTCCTAAGCCATTGTCTTTCTGCTACGTCACCTGTGTGCAAGAAAGGACAGGGGTCCCTGGGTCAATCACCCCCTGATACCATCCACATGCATGAGCCAAAGGATGAGACCGTGAGTTTTAGTAGTAGAACAGAAAGGTCTCAGGGCAAAAGGATGAAGAATTTGGACCATTTTTCTACGTCCAAGATGTCCAGGGAGATATTCAGGGCAGAAGAGCTCTGTGCCCTTCCATCACATTCTAGAGATACCTTGATAGCCAAAGAGTCAAGAAAGCTGGATATCCAACGAGAAAGCTCACCAACGAGAAATGAGAATAAGAGTAAAGGAGAAACTACATTCACCAAAACATGTCCTCCATCAAGGGTATCAGTTCCCAAAGATCCTAAGTCATTAAACTTTAAAAACCAGATGTCAGATGACTTAATGCTTAAGTTGGTGACTGGACAGAGTAGCCAAGCCCAGGGCTGTAACAAGTCTTTTGTCTCAGAGAGCATGACTTCCAAGGCCCTATTGACTGATGCCCAAGGCATCTCAAGTGGGGACACGGCAGCTTCTCAGGTGCTGCTTGTCCAGTTGGAGGACAGAGGGATTAGCATGGAGCAACATGATCTTCGGGTCCCTAAGGATGTGTTATGGAAGAGTCAAGTTAAGAAGTTTCCATCCGGTGCAAAGAAAACGAGCCCTCCGGGACCCAAAGCAAGAGAGCTTGGTGGAGGAGATGCAGGGTTGGGGACAACCCAACCCAGAAGGAGCAGCCACTCTGCCCAGCACAGGGCAGCAGAGGAGATGCTTGAGAGCAAAGCTTCCTCAATTCCCTCACTGAAGGAGCAGCCTCCTCATGAAAGCTGTTTCAAAAAATGGATGAAGCACTTTTTGAAATGGCTTTGTCTTTCCACAGCATCCAAACAGGAAGGAAGTTCCCTGGAAAAGGGAAGCTCCCTGTCATCATCTGTGCAGAGCAGAGGGCTGGATAGAAGTAGACGTGCTTTTACTGAAGCTGAGAAAATGACGACACATAGTGGGAAGTTACGAGAGGAGAAAGTGGGGCATAGGCATGGAATGGATATCACCTGTCCCCAAAAGCCCCTTTCCTCTCCTATGAAGTTTGGGAAAAAAACTCAGCACAGGAGAGACCTGAAGGCCCAAGCAGAGTCTGTCCAGGGGCATCCCTCCAAGTACATAGCTCCCTCCTTCAAAGTGAGAAGCACCAAGTCCTGTAGCTGAGACATTGCCTTTGCTGGGCAGCTATCCTGCAATGCTTAAATGGGTCAGACTCAGGGACAGACAGTCCCAGTGAGTTGTTGAGAGTACTAATTCTCCCCAATAAATGTTCTAGTCGGACTGGTGTCTTTCTGTACTGTGTTGAGCGTATGGGTTTTGGCTGATCTTGGGCTTGTGATTCAGGAAAGGAAGGGGTTAGTTCGGTCATACTGATGGCCTCTCAAAAGAGAGAGAGGTTTTCCAAAAGGTGACCAGTCTCCTGGAGCTCTTGTTGAGTAAGGAACATCATATACCCCAAAACCCTCTTTCCTCCCTGTTGACATGTGAGACATGAGCTCTGTCTCCTACCTCCAGCTCAGCCTTAATGACATTGTCTAGTAGCCTGCACTTCCCACTCATTGTCTGTTTCACATCTTTTAGAACAGGGAGGGATCAAGTTCTTCCACATCAGGAATGGGTTGAGTGCCGGTATATTTCTCAGAAAATAGTGGCTTAATCTCTTTTTAGGAAAGTGGTCAGTGACCAGAGGACCACACAGGTGGGCGAACCTCGAGTGGGAGTGTTTGGGGGGTATTGCTGCAGTGGATACTGGGGAGATTGGGGTAGATTCTGAACAGGATAGATGCCACTTAAGAATCTATCATGTGGGGCCTGCTAACACATCGAGGAAGCATACTTTGACCTTGACACTGAGTTTTCCCTACTGGGAAGTCACCTTGAATAAATGGTTCTCCTCCCTGGCTGTGTCTCCAGGATGCCTGGGTTGATGACATATTTTGCAAATCAAAAAAATCAGCCAGCTATTCATGGTAGGAATGTCAACCAGGCAGTCACCTACCTCTCAGGGTAAAATAAACTGCAAGTAAGCAAAAGAAGCCTCAGAGTGGAAAAGGAAGAAAAAAATGTGAGGAAGGAAAAAAATGATTCTACTGAGGTAATAAAGGTTTATGTGCCATCATTTCCTATTATGACCCTGTCCTACCTAACCTTTTTCCTTACCTGACCCAGGTTCCATGTACTTGAGGCTGATTGGGGCACTGCAGAGCTTACTAATGCCATTTCAGCAGAAGAGTTCATGGGGCTTTTCTTTGAGTACTAAAGCAATATCTGCAGGGCTGTTATCAGGCATGCCATCCCTCTCTTTAGGGAAGGGGACCTTGATGACTTACTTAAGTCCATGCTTGATGACAGCATGTGAGATCTCTCCCTTAGTGTTTACAGTATACCTATCAAGATAGAGGTGCTACCTTTGATCTTCATGGGCTTAGTGGGCTTAGTGGAAATGAGGAAGATCTCCCCCAGAAAACCTCCAGCTCATGATCCAGAGGTGAGTCCTGAACTATGCACCAGGGTTACAGATATCTGGGAGCTCACCAAGGACTTCCATGGAATGCTCTTTCAGCCAAGACTGCACATAAACCCATCCTTAACACAGAAGTCTGGAGGGAAGGCAACTCCACTTGCACAGACTGAGAATCAAAAATGGGGTGAGTTTCCTAGAGTTCACTTGAGGTCCTTTTCCCTGAAACATTTAGTAATGCTGGGTTTGAAAATAAAAGCCAAAAACAGAAGCCCAGCACAGCCCTCTCATTCTACCATACTTCCATCTTCTTGTGTCCAGTTATGCCATTGGCCCTGCAGTTTCTGAAGTTTAGCATTGCAGAATAAATGCAGATTCTTGTGAAGAATATAGAAGTGGGATGAAGCCTGGGACAAGGAATTTGAAGGGCTGGGGTATCAGAGGAGGACGCCCACATCAATGTGGATAAATCAGCCAACAACCTGGCCTCTTGCTTGCTCTGTGGTGCTATCCCAGGGTCCTTTACCTTTATTCATGTATAGTTACTACAAGCTCTGGAACTTGCCAGGAACACCCGTCATCTGCAATAACACAACCTGACCTTCCATCCTTTGACCTCATCCTCCTATTCTTTTAGGCTATGCCCTTAATTTGCCAAATTTTCAACTTCAGGTCATTATTTTCTTCCCTTACTCATCTATCACCCAGGTTCTTGCCTTCATTTCTTCCCTCTCCAAGGCAGACTCTACGGTCTATCAGGTGGTAAACAATATTTAAAAAGCTTCACTCCAAATGGGCCTCATCCAATCATTTTTTATTCTTCTTGTATAGCAAAATCCTATCTCTGTCTTTTCCAGAACTGCCTTTCTATAAGCCACAAATCACTACTGGGTTAAATCTCACATTCAAGTCTACTAGCACCATGATGAATCATGGTCAGCCCCAGCAGTACCAGGAAATTATCCATTCCACGAAAACTGTACCTTGTTTACTGACAGTGAACAAAACACGTAGCTTAGGTCTCTGTCTCATTAGTCCACTGTCTCTCTTGTGCCACTCAAATCTATTTCAAGCTTTCCACACGTTCCACCCATTCAGACCATCTCCAATTGGTCAGCAGATGTGTGAGACTCACCATTCACATCAGGTGAGAGCTTTTTATATCAAAAAACCTTCAAAAACTGTATCAATCCATTCTTTACTTTCTTCCTCTTGTACAGAAAGCGGTTTCCCATTAAGGTCTCCAACCTCAAAGCACTTACACTTCCTGTAATGTCTTTTTTTTTTTTTTTTGTCTTTTTCCGTGTCCGGCAACGGATCGCAACCCTCAGTGTCGCGCCCGTACCGGACCGGGACCGACAACGGGATTGCAACCCTCGGTGTTGCTCCCGCGCCTCGCTCAGCCAGTGAGCGGGAACCGGTCTGTATGTGGGATCCGAACCCTCGGGCGGGAGCGCTGCCGCGCTTCCCAAGCGGCGTACTATAGCAGTGCACCACCGGGCTGGCCCCCTGTAATGTCTGTTTTGAGTGATAGCTAAACTCTAGTCTTGGACTGATCCACGCTTGTTAGCTATCCTTATTGCCCCCTCCCTCTCCTGATGAGCCACTCAGTTTCTCTTATTATTTAAAACTTTTTTTTTTTTTTTCCTTTTCATCTTTTTTCGTGTCCGGCAATGGATCGCAACCCTCAGTGTCGCGCCCGCACCGGACCGGGACCGGCAACGGGATCGCAACCCTCGGTGTTGCTCCTGCACCTCGCTCAGCCAGTGAGCGGGACCCGGTCTGTACGTGGGATCCGAACCCTCGGCGGGAGCACCGCCGTGCTCCCAAGCGGCACACTGTAGCAGCAGTGCGCCACCGGGCTGGCCCATTATTTAAAACTTTTTATTATCAAAATGTTTAAACAGACATAAGAGCAGATAAGACAATGGAACTCCACATGTGTCCTCCACCCAACTTTCACAATTTTCTTCATTTGACATGTGTGATGCAGCCCATCTTTTATACTATGATTAAAGATCAAATTCCAATGAGACAACTTGCCATCAACTTTCAGAAGATATGCTATGCACGTTACAACAATGCTCTCCCAGTCCTTTGATATTTATCACATGAGGAACACACTTATCCACAACAGATGTGTACAGCTTTGGTGATTTAAAGTCATTGAGCTTTATAGTCTCTGGCAATCAGTTCTGCTGTGCCTTTTTGTCAACCCTAAGGAGTGATTCAGTTGATTTCTCTTCCCCCACCTTGATCCATACAAAAAATAATCTTACAGAGCAAGTCTAATGCACAATATTGCAGTCCCTTAATCACAGCAACTATAGCATGGAAAAGTATAGAAGTAGAAAACTCTCGACGTTGATAAAAACTTGAGATTGCTATATAAATATTTTCAAATATTTAGAAAAGTTTTTCCTGTCATACATTAAAAATGTTACTGTGTTTCTAGACAAATACAGTAGATCAAACACAATTGTGTATCTCTTCTCATTTTCAAAATAGCATCAAAATTAATGCATTGTATGAAAACATGCTCAACACCATTATTCATTAGAGAAAAGCAAATGAAAAGCACTATGAGACACCACTTCACCCCCACTAGGATGTCTAGAATCAAGAAGTCAGTTGGTAAGACAATGTGGAGAAATTGGAAGCCTCATATATTTCTGGTGGGAATGCAAAATGGTGCAGCTGCTTTGGAAAACTGCCTTGAAATTGATCAAAATGTATCCAAAGTACACAGTTACTGTATGACTTAGTAATTTCATTCCTAGGTATAGACCCTCGAGAAATAAAAACATATATGACACAGAAATTTCTACAGGCATGTTTACAGCAGTATTATTTATAATAGTCACAAAGTGAAAGGAACCCAAATGTCCATCAACTTAGGAATGGATCAACCAATGTCGCATATCCATACAATGGACTATTATTCAGCCATAAAAAGGAATAAAGTATTGATACTACAGTGTAGATGAAACTTGAAAATCTTATACAGAGTTTAAGAAGTCAGTCACAAACAACAACTTAGTATTGGATTTCATTCTTATGAACTGTCTAGAACAGGGAAATTACCATAGGGACAGAAAGTACATTAGTGTTGGCTGAGGGCTGGGGGATGAGGGGCAAAATGACTGATAGCTAAAGAGCTTGGAGTTTCATTTTGATATCATGAAAATGTTTTAAAATTGACTGTGATGATGGATATACAACTCTGTGAATATACTAGGAATCATCAAATTATATACTTGAAATGGGCTAATCGTAAGTTGTGTAAATCATATTTTAATAAATCTGTTTAAAAAGTGAAGGATTTATAAAGAATATTTGCCTGAGGTTGACAATGGGAGAGGGTACAACGAAAGAGGTCCATATGTTTTTGGAAGGTGGAAATCTGGTGGAGGAGAGATACCTGACTTAGCAAGGCAGACAAAGCACCTGCAAACCACTTCACACCAGAAAATCCCACAAGACAAATGACATAGCATCACCAAATATGAAAGAAATTAGGGGTTACATGCTGTAAACATCATTCTTTGAAATTTTGGCTTTTTGTTTTACATTAGGTATAATTAGAGAAAAATCTGGGGTGGAGGGAATGTTCCTTGCCAGTAGTTTGTAAAACCCTGTTAAATCATTAGCATGCTAGAAACACTGAAAGAGGATCCCAGGTTCTTGCCTGGGGCACAACCTGAGACAACTGTTTTAAAGTTGTCATTGCACACTAGTGTGGTCTGGGTGTGGTGGTGGCCACTAGAGGAATCAGAGCAGAAAATTTGAAAGGTTAGGTAAATCTCAGGACAACATAGTCCATGGCCCATTTTAAAAATGTGTTTACTTGAGAAAAATTTAACTTGCAGAAAAGTTCCATGGATGGTAAATACAAGTTTACCCTTTATCCAGATTAACATTTTGACCCACCTGCAATCTCTCTTCTGTCAGTCTCTTCTTTCCCACCCCCCAACAAATATGCACACATTTATGAATATTTGAGGATATGTTTCATATACCATGTAATTTCTCCTTGCATATTTCATTTTGTATATTTTAAAAGAAGAATATTCTCTTACATTCTCAATTGTCCTCTTCAGTAAATTTAGCATTGGAATAGAACTTTTAACTAATCTCTCACTCAGATACCACTTCTGTCAATCTATCCAGTATTATTCTATGTGCCTTTAAAAAATTTTTTAATCATCATTACAGGATCCAGCCCAGAATCTCGTACTGCATAGAGGTGTCATGTGTCTTTAGTCTACTTTAATCTGAAATACTTCCTCAGCTTTCTTTTTTTTTCTGGCATGGCCACTTTGAAGAATGTTTTCAATGTGCTATTTTTATAACCCCTTCTCACCTGAATATTTCTTGGCTGAGCATATACCTTGCTCACACTTTAAAAATGTTTTTACATTAGTTAATCCTAGTGAGCTTAGGGGCTGTCAGGACCAGACTGGTTATAAATAATCAAAGGAGCCAAAACACAATGGAAAAGAACAATAGCAGAGGCTCAAGGCTATAAGGAGGGATTTTTCTGAACAGACTGAGCTCAGGTAGTCAGGGGAGGGTAGACAGGAGGAGGCAGGCTTGAAGTGCACCTCCTGTGCATAGACAATGGAGAAGCTGGGGAGGCAGGAGAAGAGAGGCGAAGAAAGTCTCTGTCATCACTGCTAAACACTCGCAACACAGAGCTCAAAGAATCAAGTTTGTGGGGCCGAGGTGGATTCATCAGACTCACTGAGGGAATGCAGGCAAGAAGTATAATGAAATAAAACAGCAATTTATAATCTAAACAATGAGGCTTTAAGGGTTACCCCTGTTAGACAACTGGCTGACTTGGGCAGATAAACAAATACCTATACAGCATCCGAAAAATGACAGCAAAGTTTAAAAAAGTATAGAGGAGCCAGAAGGAATTTTGGTGAATAGTTAGAAACCAGACTGGAAAGAATTCATAAAACCTTTCATGGAGGAAGTAAGCATAGGTGGGATTCTAAACAAAAGTCACTGCTAAATATAATTTCAACTGTGCTCCTTCGAGGTCACATTATGCTAGACAGAAGCCTGCTCTCTAACCAGGAGGGGTTGGTTGTGTGTGCTGTGTTCCAGCACAACTGCTGTGTAAAATCGAGGGTGAATTCTAAAGTGTCTGCTACGGGAAAAGGGGTTTGCTGAAAAGGAGAGATGAAATGGCAGGGTGGGACACTGTCTGGGTGGAGGTGGCTAGATTCGAGCCCTTAGGGGCAGAGTAGCCAACAAGGCATTTAAGAAGAGAGGATTACTGAAAGATTTTTAAGTTGTTTTCCACGGGTGTGCCATGACCTTGTCCCTCTCTTTGTCATACTTTCAGTTCTTTGGTACAGGCTACTCTGCTCTCTAATGGTTTTTGGTAGCCATGGATTCTTTTGAGAAAATATGGGGGAGAGGGGGTTGAACTGCGGCCAGGTATGTTTCTGGTTTTTTACAGATAAGAAAACATTGTACATGAAGGAAGCTGTACTTGAAGACAGAGTAGATCCTGAGGGTGTAAATCCCTGGTCACATTTGTCTTTCGAGGATTATGTGGGTCCAAAGAGAGATCACCAAGGAGTAAAAGATTCTCAGGTAATATCTAGGGAACAGGTGGAATAAGTAGAAAATGTCAGTAAGGTAAATAAATGGCACCTCAAACAGGTGGTGATGGAGGGTAGGGTGGAGGGATGAAAGGGCTCCAGGGGGATGGACAGATCCGCTGGACCACTGGGTGGGATATACGGGCCGTGGATTCATCTCCCCTGTGTTTTCCCCTCCCCCATCCTCAAAAACCTCTGGTATCTGTGTTAAAGCTTTGTGAGGTGGGCCGGGAACCCTGGTTGAGAATGTGCATTCTCAAGGCTCAGCTTCTGGTGATGTGGAGCAGCTTTGTCTGAGGAGCCTTGCTGCCCCGTGGCTGAGCTCCAGCCTGAGCCCTTCGGTATTCCCAGCCTTGCCTTCCCGTGTGGCATGCGGTCCTCTTCCTTTTCCTGTGCTACCTACAGAGGAATCTGTTTCCCAATATTTTGGAAACACAGAGGTACCAATCAGGTAAGTAAACCAGAGCTGCTCAGAGATTTTTGATCTTTCTTCTTTTGTGATATCTGCATTTCATGCTATAGATTTCCCTCCAAGTATGGTTTCATTACATCCCACAAATTTTGGTAAGTTGTATTTTCATTTTTGTTTAGTTTGAAATTTCTCTCGATACTTTTTTGACCCATGTGTTAATGGCATGTTGTTTAATCTCAAAGATTTTGGGATTTTGCAGCTATCTCTCTGTTATAGTTTTCTAGTTTTATTCCATTGTGGTCTTAGAGTGGATATTGTATGACTTCTATTCCTTACGTTTGTTAAGGTGTGTTTTATGGCTCAGAAGGTCATCTATCTTGGTGAAGGTTCCATGTGAACTTGAGAAAAATGTGTAGTCTGCTGTTGCTGGATGAAGTATTTGATAAATGTCAATTAGATCAAGTTGATTGATGTTGCTGTTCAGGTCAACTATATCCTTAGTGATTCTCTGCCTGCTAAATCTGTCACTTACTGATAGGGACCTGTTGATGTCTCCCACAATAATAGTGGATTCTTCCATTTGTCCTTGCAGTTCACCAGTTTTTGCATTATATATTTCGACAAGCTGTGGTAGATGCATACACATTAAGGATTGTTATGGCTTCTTGGAGAATTGACCACCCCTCATCCCTGATGATTTTCCTTGTTCTGAAGTCTGCTTTGTTTGTCTGGAATTAATACAGCTACCCTTGTTTTCTTTCAATTAGTGTTAGCGTGGTACATTTTTTTACACCCCTTTACTTTTAATCTATCTGTGTCTTAATATTTAAAATTAGTATCTTGTATACAACATACGGCTGGGTCTTGTTTTTTTAATCCACTGTCAGTCTGTCTTTTCCTTGGTGAATTTAAACCCTTAAATCCAAAGTGACTTCTTACATAGCTGGATTAATATTTACTATGTCTGCAGAGGCTACTATTCATTTTGCCTGTTTTCTCTTCCCCTTTTTCTGCCTTCTGTGATTTTAATCAAAAGTTTATTTTATTTTTGCTTTAGATGATATTTTATTTTTAATTGTATGTATTTAAGATGAGCAACATGTTGTTATAATATACTTACACATAGTGAAATGGTTCCTATGGGTAAGCCAGTTAACACAGGCATCATCGCACGTAGTTATCCCCCAGCCTTTCTGTGTGTGTGGTCACAACACTGAAACCCACTCTCTTAGCAAGTTGCCAGTAGACAGTATGATATTAACTCTGGCCCTCGTGCTGTACTGTGAGATCTCTAGACTGACTCATTCTGCACCACTCAGCTTTCTACCTGTTGACCTACATCTTTGCATTTTCTTCCCTCACCCTCCTGTGCCCCTGGTAATCACCACTGTACTCTCTGTTCCTATGTATCCAACTTTTTAAAAAAGATTCCACATATTAAGTGAGATCATGCAGTATTTCTTCTCCTGTGCCTGGCTTATTTTCCTTATAATGTCCTCTAGGTTCATGTGTGTTGTTTTGAATGGCAGAATCTCCTTTTTTAAGGTCTATCTATCTATATAACTGTCTGTCTATATCTATGTATCTGTGTATCTATGTATCTACCTATCACAATTTCTTTATCCATTCATCTGTTAATAGCCAGCTACACTTGAACATGGGGGTGCAGATATAACTCCTCGATATGCAGATTTCCTTTGGGCATACATAAACTCTATTTTGTCTGTTATAAGTATAGCAACCCCCATACTTAATCACACAAAATAGACTATTTTTGAGATACCATTTGCTTGGAATATCTTTTTCACCCCTTACTTTTAGCCGGTGTGTCCTTAAAACTAAAGCGAGTCTCCTGCAGACAGCATGTAATTGAATGTTGGTTTTTAAAAATTCAATCAGCCACTCTATGTCTTTTGATGGGAGAATTTAATGCATTTGCATTTAAAAATAATCATTGATATGTAGAGATTTACTATCGCCATTTTATAAATTTTCTGTTTTGTAGTTCCTTTGTTTCTCTTACTGCTTTTTTGTTATGATTGGATGATTACAAATTTTGTATTATTATTATTTCAGTGGCTGGCTGGTATGGGGAACTGATCCCTTGACCTTGGTGTTACAAGGTCATGCTCCAATGAACTGAGCTACCTGGCTAGGCCAATTTGATGATTTTTTTAAACAAGCATTTTATATGATTCAATTTTCTCTCCTCTCCTAGCTTATCAATTATATTTCTTCTAAAAAATTTAGTGATTGCCTTAGAGTTTGTAAGATACATCACAGCTAATCTATGTCCACTTTCAAATAGCACTATTTGGCTGCACAGCTGGTGCAAGTACCTTACACTAGAGTTTTCCCAGTTTCTCCCTCCTGTCCCTCCCTCCTGAATGATGCTGCTGTCACTCGTTTTATATATTCTTATATTATAATCACTCAATAAGTTGTGGTTGATGTTATTATTATTATATCAACTAACAATACGAAAAATGTAAGTTTTATTTTACTTCATTTATTTTCACACTGGTGCCCTTTCCTTCTTTATACAGATCTGAGTTATCATTTTTCTTTTTCCCCGAAGAGCTTTTTCTAACATTTGTTGCAGGGCAGGACTGCTGGTGATGAATGCCCTCTGTTTTTGATTGTCAGAGAAAGTTTGTATTTCTCCTCCACTTTTGAAGGACAATTTTGCTAGATATAGAATTCTTGATTGTTGCTTATTTTTTTTTCAGTACTTTAAATTTTACTCCCCTCTTTTTGCTTGCGTGGTTAATGATGAGAGGTCCATAAATCTTATCCTTATTCCTGTATAGATAAGGTGTCCTTTAACCTCTGAATACTTTCAAGGCTGTTTTCTTTTGGTTTCCTGCAGTTTGAATATGATAGGCCTACCTGTAAATTTTTTTGTTGTGTGTGTTTCTAGTATTCACTCTGCTTGACATTAACTGTGCTTCCAGGATGTACAGTTAATTTATCCTCAATTTTGGAAACTTCTCAGCCATTATCACTCGTGTATTTCTTTTGCTCCATTCTGTTCTTATTCTCCTTGTGGTATTTCAATGACATGTATGTTTTGACATTTTGACACTGTCTCATAGTTCTTGCACAATATGGGTTAACATTTTTTTTTAGTTGGCATTTCAGTATGGAGAGATTTTCCTGACAAATATTTAAACTCACTTATCTTTTCCTTGTCCATATGTAATCTACTGACGAGCACATCACAGGTACTCTTCATTTCTGTTAAGGTGGTGTTTATGTCTAACATCTCTTTTTGATTCTTTCTTAGAGTTTCCATACCCCCTTTTAGATTCCTTCTGTGTTCTTTCACGCTGCCTACTTTTCTCTTAGAGCCCTTAAGATAGTAATCGTAGTTTCTAGTACTCTCTGTATAATAATTCCAGCACCGATGCGGTAATCAAGTGTGAATGTGATGCTAGTGTTGTCTATTCAGACTGTGTTTGCTTGCCTTTTAACATACCTTGTGACTTTTTCTTGTAAGTCAGACATGATGTATTGGGGAATAGGAACTGAGATAAACAGGTCTTTAGTGTTAGGATTTGTGTTAATCTGACTAGAAGTCGAGCTGTGTTTAATGGTTGCTGTGTCTGTGTGTGACAGAAATTTCTTTTCCATCTGAACCTCAAATATTACCTATCTGGGTGTAGTGGAGGGTTCCAGGATAAAATCTCAAACACAGCACATTCCTGGTCCTAGATTGGATTATTTAGAGAGTGTGGGTCTCTTGACCCCTGATCACGGGCCACATTCCCCTGTCAGGTATCACTGCACCAAGCTTCCTTCATGTTGGGCTGATCAGGAGAGCAATGCTGAGCTTCTAGTAGCATCCAAGCAGTGGCTAGAGCCCAAGCTCTGTTCCCAAGATACAGAGTGACAGAGGGAGCACGGATGTGCCTGTTGGCCTCAGATTCTACACCGTCCTTGAGCAGAGGACTTCTGACTGTATCTCAGAAAAAATGTTCTTTTGCATTTCTCAAGGA
This sequence comes from Galeopterus variegatus, assembly GCF_000696425.1. NCBI lineage: Eukaryota > Metazoa > Chordata > Mammalia > Dermoptera > Cynocephalidae > Galeopterus > Galeopterus variegatus. Next base: position 11,992 of record NW_007735449.1, on the reverse strand, counting down.
AGCAAAATTTATCAAGGAAGGAAAATCAAGGAAGGAGAATATTTTATTACCTATTAAAATTCATAGAGGGAAGAAACCATTTTCTATTCATTAAAATGGAGGGTCATATTAACATTACACAGTGAAGGCCTGAGCTTCCCAGAGAGAAGAGCCACAGAAGTGAGTCCCAGGCCCTGGTGCTTCTCTTTATTCTTAGCATCAGGGCAGAGCCAAGAGGAGAAGAAAAGGTAAAATATACAGAGGCAAAGTTTGTCTGTTGGACCCGAGCTTTCCTGTCCCTTCCAAGAGGTGCCAGATCCATACTCTCTGAAGATGTCAGTTGCTAGATATGGTCTCTCTCGGAAAAGAGAGTCTGAACAGGAGCAGCTTACCTGAAGGCCTTCAGACCTGAGACACTTCCCAGAGTCCCAGTCTGTCTACCAGTGGGCAAAAAGCAGTGACACACCTGGGCAATCGGTGCTGCCTGGTAGGTGGCCGTATGACCTGTTCAGGAAGGACTCCTGGTAGGTTTGGAGTCAGAACTTCTGTCTCCCAAGTTTGTCTGGTACTTTGACTTTGTGGGTGCTCAGATTCCTTTTTGAGAAATGTGGTTCACACTGACATCTGTATTTCACATGGTGGTTTTGAGCATCACATAGGATACTGTATGTGAAAGTCTTTTGTAAGTGATACCACATATACTCGTGAATCTCCTCAGTATTGTCTACGATGAGATGACACTGTCTACTGCTTTTTGGGGCTCTCCAGGAACACCTTATTTAGTGTACCCCTTCGACACGCTTTGGTCAAACTCCTAGAACATCTCTTTGCTGCTCACTTCATCATTGTCCTGTAACCCACCCTCCTGGATGCCTCGGTTGCAGAACTTGACAGAGAGAAGTAGAAGAGGCCAGAAAGCTGCTTTCTCTTTTGCAAAGGGGAATCAGCATCACCATCTTTCCTGTCTCTCCATTCTCTGCAGTCCGTGCCACTCCAGCCCTCACTGAAGCCTGTGGTTGATGTGGGAGGAAACAGCCACTGTGTCAGATGTGAACGTTATATTGTGAGATCAAGAAAGGGGGGGATTAGGAAAGGACACTGTGTCAGGCAACTGGCGCTTTGCCAGAACGCCAAGGTCGCACGTTCGTTCTGGTCTTGGTGTAGCTTCGTACCTGAGTCTCTTGCAGCTCCCTGGTCAGCATGTAGTTACCAGGCACTTTCATCAGCTGTTACGTCCAGACACCTGTGTGAGGAGCGTGATAGAGCAATTGCTGAGATCCAGTGACTGCTGTGAAGATGCTGCTCCCTCTGTGTCCCTTTTGGCTTCCACAGCTCCTGTAGCTTAGTCATCATTCACTGGGACCTCTGCCCTCACAACTACCTCTCAAGGAAACCAAATACCTCCTGCCTGAGCCTTGTCCACCTGCTCCATCCATTTGCTCACCTAACCTGACCACCCTTTTTTTCTTTCTTAATTAACTTGTATTTTAATTTATCAATATACAATATAGCTGATTTTCCAGTCCCTTTACCAATTCCTCCTTTTCCTCCCTCCCTCTCCCCGCTCCCCCCGTCAACATCATGTCTGTTCACTGGTCTTAACAAAATCAAGGAATTGTTGTGCTTGTTGTGTCTTCTCCCCTCCCCCTCTGGTTCATTTGTATATTTACTTATTTATTTTTATTAGCTCCCACAAATAAGTGAGAACAGGCAGTATTTTCTCTTTCTGTGCCTGGCTTATTTCACTTAATATAATTTTCTCTAAGTCTATCCATGTTGCTGTGAATGGTAGAATTTCATTCTTTTTTATAGCAGAGTAGTATGCTATTGTGTAGATGTACCACAGTTTCCTTATCCACTCATCTGATGATGGACATTTGGGCTGGTTCCAACTCTTGACTATTATAAATAGTGCTGCAATAAACAAGGGAATACAGTTGTCCCTTCAACATGATGATTTCCATTCCTCTGTGTATATTCCCAGCAGTGGGATAGCTGGGTCATATGGTAGATCTATCTTTAATTGTTTGAGGAACCTCTGTACCATTTTCCATAAAGGCTGCACCATTTTTCAGTCTCACCAACAGTGTAGGAGGGTTCCTTTTTATCCACATCCTCGCCAGCATTTGTATTTGTCATTCTCAGTCTTTTGGATATTAGCCATCCTAACTGGCATGAAGTGGTATCTGAAAGTGGTTTTAATTTGCATTTCCCAAAAGCTGAATGATGTTGAGCATTTTTTCATGTGTCTGTTGGCCATTCATATATCTTCCTTTGAGAAATGCCTATTCAGCTCCCTTGCCCATTTTTTAATTGGGTTACTTTTTTTTTTTTTTTGCTGTAAAGTTGTGTGAGTTCCTTGTATTTTCTGGATATTAATCCTTTGTCAGATGTATATTTTGCAAATATTTTCTTCCACTCTGTTGGATGCCTTTTTGCTCTGTTAATTGTTTCTTCAGCTGTGTGGAAGATTTCTAATTTGATATAATCCCACTTGTTTATTTTTCCTTTGGTTTTCTGTGCTTTGGGGGTCATATTCATAAAGTCTGTATGCAATCCTACGCCCTGGAGTGTTTCCCCTATGTTTTCTTTAAGGAGTTTTATTGTTTCAGGATGTAGATTTAATTCTTTAGTCCATTTTGAGTTGATTTTGGTATATGGCAAGAGGTATGGGTCCAGTTTCATTCTTCTACATATGAATGTCCAATTTTCCCAGCACCATTTACTGAAGAGGCAGTCTCTTCCCCAGTGTGTGGTCTTGGAGCCTTTGTCAAGGATCAGATGGCTGTAGGAGCATGGGTTGCTTTCTGGATTCTCTATTCTGTTCCATTGGACCTTGTGACTGTTTTTATGACAGTACCATGCTGTGTAGGATACGATCTGTGGATCACTTTGGGTAGTATAGTCATTTTCACAATGTTAATTCTCCCAGTCCAGGAGCATGGAATATCTTTCCACTTTAATTTCTCTCAACAGTGGTTTGTAGTTCTCATCACTGGGATTTTTCACATCCTTGGTTACATTTATTCCTAGCTATTTTATTTTTTAGGTGGCTATTATAAACAGGCTAGCTTTCTTGATTTCTTTTTCTGCCAGTTCATTGTTAGAATAAAGAAATGTTACTGATTTTTGTGTGTGGATTTTCTATCTTGCAACTTTGCTGAAATCAATTATTAACTCTAAGATTTTTTTTTGGAGAGTCTTTAGGCTGCTCTCTATATAGGATCATGTCATCTGCAAACTGACAGATTGACTTCATCTTTTCCAATCTGGATGCCCTTTATTTCCTTCTCTTCTCTGATTGCTCTGGCTAGTACTTCCAACACTATGTTGAATAGGAGTGGTGAGAGTGGGCATCCTTGTCTAGCTCCTGTTCTTAAGGGAAAGGCTTTCAATTTTTCCCTGTTAAGGGTGATATTGGCAGTGGGTTTGTCTTATATGGCTTTAATTGTGCTGAGATACTTTCCTTCTATACCCAATTTATAGACAGTCTTTATCATGAACAAATGTTGAATTTTATCAAATACTTTTTCAGCATCAATAGAGATGATCATGTGGTTTTTGTGTTTGATTTTATTGATGTGGTGTATCACATTTGTTGATTTGCATATGTTGAACCAACCTTGCATCTCTGGGATGAATCCCACTTGATCATGGTGTATAATTTTGTGTATATGTTGCTGTATTCTGTTAGTTAGCATTTTATTGAGTATTTTTTTCACCTATATTCATCAAGGATATTGGCCTGTAGCTTTCTTTTTTTGTCGTATCTTTGTCTGGTTTTGGTATCCAGGTGATGTTTAAATCATAGAATGAGTTTGGGAGAATGGCCTCTATTTCAATCTTTTGGAATAGTTTGTAGAGAATTTGTATTAATTCTTCTTTGAAGGTTTGGTAGAATTCTGCAGTGAAGCCAACCAGTCCTGGGCTTTTCTTTGTTGGGAGACTGATGAAAACCGCTTCAATCTCTTTGTTATTGGTCTGTTCAGATTTTCTGTGTCTTCTTGGCTCAGTCTTGGTAGTTTCGGTGTGTCCAAAAATTTATCCATTTCCTCCAGATTTTCAAAATTGTTGGCATATAGTTCTTTATAGTAGTCTCTAATGATTCTTTGTATTTCTGAATCATTGGTTGTAATATCACCATCTTCATTTCCAATTTTTATTTGTCTTTTCTCTTTTTAGTTAGCCTTGCTAATGGTTTTCAATTTTATCTTTTCAAAAAACCAACTTTTTGTTTCATTGATCTGTTGTATCATTCTTTGGGTTTCTATTTCATTTAGTTTTGCTCTGATCTTAATTATTTCTTTCCATGTACTAAATTTGGGTTGGATTGTTCTTGTTTTTATAATTTTTTAAGGTGAAGTGTTATGTTGTTTACTTGCCATCTTTCCGTTCTTCTGATGTAAGCATTTAATGTGATAATTTCCCCTCTTGGTACTGCTTTTGCAATATCCCACAGGTTTTGGCAGTGTGTGTCATTACTTTCATTAGTTTCAATAATTTTTTTAAATTTCCTGTTTAATTTCTTCCTTCTTGGACCCATATGTCATTAAGTAGAATGATGTTTAATTTCCATGTATTTATATAGTTTCCAGAGTTTTGTTTGTTATTGATTTCTAGTTTTAATCCATTGAGGTCTGAAAAAATACATGGAATAATTCCAATTTTTTTGAATTTGTTGAGACTTGATTTGTGACCTAACATGTGGTCTATCCTGGAGAATGTTTCATGTGCTGAAGAGAAGAATGAATATTCTGAGATTGCTGGATGAAATATTCTGTATATATCCAAGTCCAATTGATCTAAAGAGTTATTTAGGTCTTTTGTTTCTCTGTTGATTTTTTGCCTAGATGTTCTATCCAATGCAGAGAGTGGGGTGTTCAGGTCCCCAACTATTATGGTATAAGTGTCGATCTCTTTCTTTAGGTCTAATAGCATTTGCTTTATAAATGTGGCTGCTCCAATATTGGGTGCATAAATATTTATGATTGTTATGTCTTCTTGTTGGATAGATAATTTTATCATTATATAGTGGTCTTATCTTTTTTTTATGGTTTTTGGTTTAAAGTGTATTTTATCTGATATAAGAATAGCTACTCCAGCTCTTTTTACATTTCTATTTGCATGGTATATCTTTTTCCATCTTTTCACTCTTAGTCTATGTGTGTCTTTACGGGTGACATGAGTCTCTTGAAGGCAGATGAACCCATATTGTTAGGTCCATCTTTTTAATCCAGTCAGTCAGTCTGTGTCTTTTGAATGTGGAATTCAAACCTTTTACATTAAGAATTATTATTGAAAGGTATTGATTTACTCCTGGCATTATATTGATTTTTGTTTGGATGTTTTCAATATCTTTTGTTCCTTTCTTTCTGTTTTACTGTTTGTCTTCTGTGTTTGTTAGTTTCTTGGAATAGTGGATAAACTTTTTTTTTCTCTTTACTGTTAACATTTTATTTTACTGGTGGGTGTTGTTCTACCTTGAGTATTCATGGTGGTGATGGTTGTTTTTCAGGAACCAGACCCAGTACTCCTTTGAGAATTTCTTGTAAGGCTGGTCATGTGGTAGTGAACTCCCACAGTTTTTGCTTGTCTGGGAAATATTCTATTTGTCCTTCATTTCTGAAGGATAGCCTTGCTGGGTAAAGTATTCTTGGCTGGAAATTTTTGTCTTTTAGTTTTTGAATATATCATCCCATTCTCTTCTGGCTTTTAGGGTTTCTTATGAAAAGTCTCATGTTAGTCTGACAGGGGTTCCCTTATACATGACTTGATGCTTCTCTCTTGCAGCTTTTAAGATTCTCTCTTTGTCTTTGAGTTTTGCAAGTCTGACTATAACATATCTTGGAGAGGAACTTTTTGGGTTGAATATGTTGGGAGATCTTTGAGCTTCCTGTGTCTGAAGATCTGTATCTCTCTCTATACCTGGGAAGTTTTCTGCTGTTATTTCATTGAATATGTTTTCAATGCCATTTCCATTTTCCTCCCCCTCTGGAAAACCCATGATTCAGATACTGGAGTGCTTGAGTTGTCTGTTATTTTTCTTAGTTTTTCTTCAAGATTTTAAATTCTTTTTTTTTTTTTTTTGTCTGCCTGTGTTATTTTGAACAAGACATCTTCAAGGTCGGATATTCTCTATTCTGCTTGTTCTAGCCTGCTGGTTAAGCTCTCTGTTGTGTTTTTTATTTTGTTGAATGAATCCTTCAGCTCCACAAGACCTGCTACATTCTTTATCAGGCATTGATTTCTTTGTACATTTCCTCTTTCAGGTCCTGTATGCTTTTTTTCATTTCATTGTGTTGTCTAACTGAGTCTTCTTGTATCTCATTTAGTTTCCTTAGGATTGTTGCTCGAAATTCCTTGTCAGTCATTTCAAGGACTTCCTCTTTTATAGTCTAGAACTTGAGAGTTATTATATTCCTTTGGTGGTGTCCTACTTTCTTGGTTTTTCATATTTCTTGTATCTCTCCATTGGTGTTTAGTCATTGTGAGTAAGGCTATCACAGTCTACTTGTTACACCCTAGTGTCTGGAGCAATATCAGAGAATTTCACTGATGCTCAGCTGCCTGTTGCTGCCTCAGGTCCCGGGGGTTGGCAGTGGCAGCTGTGGCCTCTCTCAGTAGCTAGGACTCACCTGGAGGTGGCCTGGGGTTCCCACACAGAGGGTTTTAGGAAATCCACAGCTCCACTGCCTTGGGTCCCAGGGGTCAGAGGTGGCTTCTGATCACCCTCTTAACTGATTTGCTTTTATGCTATTATCCAGGTAACTCCTCTCTGCCAGCAGAGTCTTATTTCCTTTGGATTCCAAATTCCCAGTGGATGATTTATCTCCCTAACTGCAAACCTTTCCTCCTTTCCCTCTACATCACACTCAGATCCCATATTCTGTTCTCCAACCAGAGGCCACTTTGTGAACTCCATCTTTTTATTTGACCACATCATTTCCCAAGATAGCAACTTGTTACCAGATTTTTCAAAGGTTATTGATCCTGATGATTCATACTCTTGTCATCACACACCAACATGCTGTGTTCGCTTCACCACAACCAGATTGCACTGTAACTGTGACTAAATCTAATTGGTTTGCACCTTATCAAATCCCATTATAGAGATGTCATCTCCAGATAGCTCTGGTGGGTTGTCCATTTTTGTCCCAACCATCAGATGCACTGACCATTCAAGCCTGCCAGTGTCAGAATTCCCCTGGTGCCAGGATGATGCCAGGAACACACTCTTCCCCAGACCGCCACACTCTGAATTTCAGCAAGAGCATGATTTCCTCTATCTGCCAGACCTATCTTTGGGCAAACTCTGATATCCAAGCACATGGAGGCCGGTAGCTTTACTTTCCTTGACCTTAGCATGCAGGCACTCTTGGAGACACAAATCAGAAAGAGAATGGCTTTCCAGATTTGGGAGAAGAAAGGACAGGAGGAGAGACCATTTTTAAAGCAGATGTGGTCAGAATACCAACTGGCAACTTCAGAGAATTCATTGCAGTCTTGTGTTGAAAACCATGACACCACAGTCCCACAAACTGGCTGGAATATCGAAGGCAAACCAGATCAGCTGTGCATGTATCAGCAGCTCCTGTATGTCACAACTTTGGGGGAAAACGTGCAGCAGAAACATAGACAGCTCTTCTGGGGTCTTCTCTCTCTGCACAGTGAATCCCTAGTGGCTACTTTACTGGTCTCTAGGAGCAATTCCCTACTAGACTATCACTTTATCTCATTCAATGGAATCTGTAATGTTCCTGCAGTCCAAATCTGGAATCGAGATTTTCCATCACTTCCTCAGTCCCAACCCTGCCCCCTTTAATTTCATCCTCAAGTCTTTCCTCAAACCAGGCCCCACCCCCAGATTCTCTCTCTCACTCAGGATCATTCCCAGGAACACCTTCAATCCCCACTGCATATCCAACCATCATCTTTCCCACCCTAGATTAAGGACTGTGGAGTATTTTCTCATATATTCCAGAATGAAGCTGATTCTCACATCTCAAATGAAAATCAAAACCTGGAATGGCCTGTATTGTAGAAACAACAGGAATGCCCGTGGATTTAGTTCCTGTGTTCCAAAAATCTCTAGAAGCCATTTTTCTTCCAGCTCCTAACCTTCCATTGGTCAGCCAGTCCTCCCAGGACTTTGTTCCAGTCTATATCTTCCTTGTCCAATTTCACATCATTAGTAAACCCCAGGAGAAGCTGGAGCTCCATATTCCAAGGGAGCTAATCCCATGTTGGTGCCAGAAGGTGCATAGGAATCTAGGATTTCTAGCACTAATGGAGCCTTGGTGCAAATCAACAGAATTGTCTCAGCAGGATTTCAGACATGCTCATTCAAAACCCTCAGAGCTTCAGGGCCACAGTAGCAAGGATCTAGGGAAGACAGAACTGAGTCTGTCAGGAAATTTCCATAGGGTCCCAATAAAGATTTAGCTAAGCAACAACATGGCAAAACGTCTTAGACATATTCTGGGGAAGTGCCCACTAGACAAGCCACCAATGGTCTCAGAATGCTATCTAGTGAAAGGTCTGAGGGCTACCTCTCAGACAAGAAGTGACAGGGTGTGTTACTCAAGGAATGACTCAGGAAATGAGTTACCAAGTGTCTCAAGAAAAAACGCTGATGAACATCAAATGAAAGTCATTCTTAGATTAGATTTGAGCAGGAAGTGTTGGCAGATCAAGAGGGTAGGATCCCTATAGGGCTGTGTCATTCGTGACTGGCTGACACCAATATGTGGCATCCTTCTGTGAGTTCCCATACCAGTAGTGAAAACAGAAATTTGGCACCATTGGTAGGTAGAGTCTACTGCCACATTAGCACACTTAAGTTTTCTTTTCTTGGTCCCCAACCCCAAAAGGTCCTAGAAGCCCTTATTTTAAGGTTTCAGCTAAGTCAGAGGTGGGGACTACCCCTCAAGGTTCTTGGATCCATAAAATATTACATGTTGAAAGAAGCCAAAACATGGCTTTTTCCCAGCTTGACTTTCCCTCACTTGCTACCCATATTTCTAGGGTGGATTCTTTTTTTTTTTTAATTGAATCTTAATTGATTATACATATTTTGGGGATTCAATGTTGACATATGTGAATCAAATCAATATTACTAGTATGTATATCATTACAAATTGTACTTATTCTTAATGCCTCTTGTCCAATCTCTCCCCATCCCCCTCTCTCTCCCCCTCTCCCCTCTAATTAGCCTAGATTCTTTTTCTCCCTCTGAAAGACGATGTTTACTCTGTTGATTTGTTGACTAGATCATCTGTCCAGTGTTGAGAGGTATGTTCAGGTCCCCCAATATTATCACAGGGCAGCTGTTTCTTCTGTCACTCTGGTTGGGCTTTGTGGAGAGAGACATGTCTTCTTTTCTTTGGTCTCTGTTGGTGACTCTCCTTGTGTCAGTGCACTCCAGTGGCTCGTGGACCATTTGTGTGGTGGTTGTGGCATCTAGCCACTTTCATGGCAGTTGTGGTTTCTGTGGTGCCTGTGGTGGGCCACCCACATGGAGGTGATGTTTTTGGCATGCTCCTTGGCACTGGTGATGTGCCTGGTTGTGTGTGTGTGGGGGGTCTGGTCCCTGGCTCTGATAGGGTGGATTCTAAAGGTGGGGTTTCCAAGCCCTTTGATGGAAGCTTGAAAGCATTTCAGGGAGACAATATGGGAACAAAAATTTCAGCTCCTAGCCTGGGCTGTTCTAGCTCTGCCAACTCACCTTTGCAAGGATGGAGAGGGGGCCCTGGGACGATCACCCTTCAATATCATCCACAAGGCCTGTTGAGGACATTCAGAGAATTATGGATGGCAGACCACCTTTTCTGGCTCCCTACAAAAGCATCATAAATAAAGCAAGTCAGAAACAGACTGAACCAGCTAGTGAATGCTGCCCAAAGCTGCCCACAAGGCAAGCTGGGGCTTCATGTGAGCCAAGGGATGAGACCGTGAGTTTCTCTCTCCAGAGTAGAGAGGCCTCAGGGCAAAAGGATGGAGAATTCACATTCTTCCATGTCCTACCTGTCCAGGGAGACATTCAGGGTGGAGGAACTCTGTGGTTTTCCATCACAATCTGGAGATACCTCGACATCCAGCGACTTGGAAAGCTTGCCTGCGACAAAAGGGGATACGAGTAAAGTAGAAAGTTCCCTGACTGCTGAATGCTCCCCACCAAGAATATCAATTCCTTAAAATCACAAACTATCAGACCTTAAAAACAGATGGTTAGTGAGTTAAAGCTTAAATTGTAGAGTGTGGGGCATGGCAAGGCTTAAGGACATTCCAGGGACACATCCACTACTTCAGACAGCCTGGCTGCTGGATCCTCAGTGACTTGTGCCTGGAGTACTCCAGTGGGGACGTGGCAGGTTCCCAGGTGCAGCATGTCCACTTGGACAACAGAAGGATCAGCGTGGAGCAGCAGCAGTAGCAGGAGCCCTGGGTCTGTAGGCACGTCTAGTGTAAGTGACAGGATAAGAATTTCCTATCAGTGGAGGGGAGAGAGAGTTTCCGAGGACCCCAAGCAAGCGAATGTGCAAATGAGGACTTGGGATTAGGGACGTCCAAACCCAGAAGGAAGAGTCATTCTGTCGAGGACAGGATATTAGAGGAGAGTTTTGAGTTCCTGTCATAGAAGAAACCATTTTTCCTCCTGAAAGTAACTTCAGATAAAAGATAAGGCAATTTTTTCCATGGATCTCTTACAAGAGAAAAGCACAGGGCATGAAAGTCACCTGAAAAAAGCCAAGTCATGGCAGCCTTTGTGCAGTGCCAAGACCCAGTTGTAGGAACAGCTGTCTGTATGAGTTGTGGTCCTCCTGGAGCTCATGAGCTCATGATATCTGTTGGAAAGATCTTAGAGGAGAAACTGGCAAGTGGGCAGGAACCTGAGGTCTTGGAGTTTAAGTCACCAGTAGGAAGTGCAGGCCCAGGAAGAGCCTGACGAGGGACAACACTCCAACTATGTTGGGGACAACACTCCAACTATTTGACCCTTAGCAAGGCAAAGGGTTAAGTACCAACTCCTGCAACCAAGAAACTGTCTCTGCTGCCTGAAGTTGTCTTACAACTTTTAGATGGATCAGAGATAATATCAGACATCCCCGGAAAGTTGTGACATTCAAGGACCAGCTATGGTTACATAGTCTGCTCCCTTCCTCCCATTCAGAGAGCCTTTTCCACCCAAGCCTGACTTGCATGATAGTAAGGCAGGGGCCTTGGGCTGGCCTCACACCTGCTGAAGGCACTGTGTTCAAAGATTTGACTCTTCTACGTGAACAGAAAATGCATCTCCAGCACTTCCAGGGAGGAAAAAATTGACCCAAGGAATAATCCAGTTCTTGTTGAAAGAGCATCTTAGTTGTCGTGATAGCACGTCCTCTGATGAGAGCAATGTCTTTTTAGCACAACCAAGAATACTGGCCCTGTTGAATAAATATTTCTTCAATAGAAAGTAGTGCTCTCTGTGTACTGCACTGGAGGTGTGGGTTTTGGGTATCCCAGAGCTTGTGCTTAGGGGAAGGAGGGACTTAGTTTAGCTCTTAACTACTGTTTGCTTCTTGTGGCTTGTAGGGAGTCTGACAATGGCCTTCTCAGTCTTATCCTGGGATCCTTCATTTGACTCTTCCCCAATGTCTGGTAATTATAACACTATATTCTTTCCTAAAAAGTGTTCACCCTTTCCCCTTTCTGTACCTTTTTTTTTTAAATTTTTATTTTATCAATATACAATGTAGTTGATTATTATGTCCCATCACCGAAACCTCCCTCCCTCCTCCCTCTCCCCCCTCCCACCCAAGTGTGTCCCCTCCATTTTCTTGTTGTAAGAACTTCAAAAAAAAAATTATGGTTGTTATATCTTCCACTCCCCGTCCCCGTTTTTTTTTTGTTGTTGTTGTTGTGTTGTTTGTTTGTTTTTCTTGTGTGTGTGTGAGAGTGTGTGTGTGTGTTTGTGTGTGTGTGTGTGTATGTATGTGTGTGAATTGATTCATTTACCTTTAGCTCCCTCCAA
>NW_007735448.1:77504-78009 GCF_000696425.1 Galeopterus variegatus | reverse complement strand
AAATATTCATCGTGCAATTCCTTTAATATTCTCGGCAAAAATAAATAAATAAATAACTTCAAATGTGCTGAACTCATCAGACATAGCATATACCCGTTAATGAATGTATCTGCAGGAAAAAATGACAAAATTAAACAAATGTAGTTGTAAGGAAAGTCTACCTTTGCAAATATATCACAGTCCTATGAAAAGTATTCAGTCTGAATTCTTTTAATATTGCACACTGAATTAAAGAATCAACATTATATATATGGTAGAGAATTCTGATTCCAAAATTCAAGGTTTATCAATAGGGCTCTAGGAATTTTGTATGATTTATGCATATGATATATTTTATTGAAGACTAACATCTAAAATTCTATGTGAAAAGTATCAAACAGTAACTAAGGGACATTTAGTTAACTATTTGCACTCCATTTAGTTATTTTTACATGCAAACTGTTTTCTCACATGCCAGGTTCCAATGTATGTACATATTTTATGAAACAATCACAGTATTTTTTTT
>NW_007735448.1:70373-73203 GCF_000696425.1 Galeopterus variegatus | reverse complement strand
TAGCAGTGCGCCACTGGGCCGGCCCGTAAAACTATACTCTATAGACTCTTGGGATTTAATGCGACCCTTTTAGGGGCCTGTAACTTAAAAAAATATATATTTTATATGTTTACTCATTATGATGCATATGATATAAATTATGTATATATAATATATTAAATAAAATATATTAATAAAATACATTAAATTAATGTTAAAATATTAAATATATACTATATATATTTTGTGTATATATTTATTATTATTATTATTATTTGGACCAGTAAGGGGATTGCAACCCTCCGCATGGTGTGGTCTGCACCACGCGCCATCCCTATATAGGATCCGAACCTGCACGCCCTCTCCCGAGTGAGCCACGGGGCCGGCTCTAAATTTATTATTTTAAGACATGATTTGTCTTTTACACGTTGTGTACATTTGCTCTGATAGCGCAAAAGCAACGATGGGTAGGACTGCTTGTGTTTCAACATACCTCAAAGCACTGGCACCAAACTATACTAGTTGTCATCGTGTTCTTTATATACTTTCAAAGAAAAGTCAGTGTTGCTTAATGTCCTTGACTAACAGTAATAAAAATTATTAATTTTATTAAAATATTATTAATTGTATTAAATTTCATGACTGAGTGTATGTATTTTTATTTATTTGTTTGTTTTACCTAGTGAGAAGTATACTGGAGGTCTTCTGTAGCACACCTCAGTGCCATGGTTACTTCAAGGAAAAACAATTCATTGTTTTGAGTTGCAAGATTAGCTAGCTACTGTTTTCATGGAACACTATTTTTTCTAATAAGAAAAAGAAGACTGATAAACTATGAATATTCAGAGGTTTATGAATAATTTTTTTAAAATGAATGAATGCAAGGAAACCTAACAATATTTGTTGCTCAGGATAAAATATGAGCTTCCAAGTGAAAATCAGAAATTAGAAGAACTTATTTCTACCACCATAAGCTCGATAACTTCCCAATATTTAAACTTTTGTGAATGTATTGGTGGTAATATTAACAAAAGTGATTTTTTTGTTGTTTAATAAAATGTGTCACCTTTGGGTAGATCTGCATGACTAAGTAACAACCATTTTTCAGCTGACCAATGAATGATATAACAAAATCGCATATGAATTTTTTTTTAAAAAAAGATCATTCCAATGGCAAGATAGATCAATGGATTTTAATGTAACTGAGTAAAACAAATTCATTGATAAAGTTTCAGACTCCGTGTTACAACTAAACTGTCAAGTTCTTGAGTGGTACCAAAGAAGAATTTACACAATTAAATGCCACAGCTTTTAAAATATCCCCTCTCTTTTTCAACTACATATCTGTGTAAAACTGTTCTTCTGTTTGTTTGTTTGTTTGCTTGTATAAACTTCAACCAATATATCAAATTGCAACACAGAATGGAGGAGCAGATATCAAGCCAGATATAAAGGTGATATGAAAAATTGTGAAACAATGACACTCTTGTCACTAATTTTTCTTTTTGGGGGGAATATATGTATTTTCAAAAAAAAGCATTATTCTTGTTAACATGTATTGAATTTATTACTGTTATTTTAAAATCATTTAATAAATAAATATTTTAAATTTTTTCTGTTTTAATTTTTAACATGACAAATATCAAGATATAATGCACATAAACAAAAGCTGTTAGAGGTCGTCAATGATTTTCAGGAATGTAAAACGGTTCCAACACTGATGCCTTCTATCACAGCCGTAATTTGAAAGCCTGAAATCATAAAACCAAATATTTTAATAGAGTTCCAATCCAGTGCTTATTAGATAAGCATGTGATGTCCATCAATTTATTGGAGAGAGACCCACTTAGTTTGTGACTTATTGCCTCAGGGACAAATCCTGATTCGAATNTGATGCCTTCTATCACAGCCGTAATTTGAAAGCCTGAAATCATAAAACCAAATATTTTAATAGAGTTCCAATCCAGTGCTTATTAGATAAGCATGTGATGTCCATCAATTTATTGGAGAGAGACCCACTTAGTTTGTGACTTATTGCCTCAGGGACAAATCCTGATTCGAATAGTAGGTGAAAGAAGATCATCATTTCACAAGCAAAAATGGCTCCAACCACAGGCAGTGTTTGCCCATGCTGACAACAGTGACAGAGGTCACATACTTTGTATCATGATCTTATCCCAATCACCTATATATTCAAGTACACCGAAGTTACTTTTCATTTTACATTTAGTCATTCGATAAATATTTTACAAAGAGCTATACTGCCAGCTATTAGCATGTTATTGACAGAATAAAATGAAGCAAGACAAAAGTTAACCGTTTTTGAACATAGTCTTTAATAACTTATGCTAAAAAAAGTTCCTATTTATTAAACAATATCAAATGAGGAAACATAATTTTAGTATATTTAAAAATTAATTTTTAAAAGATCAAATTAAAATGCCTGCTGTGTACATACATATGAACACATGCTCATCCATAAAATGCTTGCTGTCCTCAAAACTTCCATTTGTCTAGTCTGTAATTATCTGTTCTTGATTTTTCATAAGCTTCTGCTATCAGAAATAAAACATATGTGGCCTAGAGTCATCACAAATATTGAGCCTATTACTAAGTTGACGATTTCCTAAATTCACTTAAAAAGTATTATTTATTTTATTTTTATTCTTCCACACATTACTTTATTGAGACACTTCTATTTTTAAAAATTATGAGTGGTATGAAACTGGACACTGATGCCACCATGAAGATAAATCATTCCCAGTGACTAAAATGGATAAGTTTGACATTATAGAAATGGAACAGAGCAGCAGGCCTAGGACAAATTTGCTATGCTTTGATTACCCTCTGG
>NW_007735448.1:67865-69738 GCF_000696425.1 Galeopterus variegatus | reverse complement strand
CACTGCTATTCATGTTTCAAGTATGACAAATTTGTGTACTCAATTACCACCAATATAATTACACTGTGCAGAAAAATTATACTCTGGAATACATGATTTGAACATGGGCTCTTATTTCAGATCAAGTTTAGTGTGTACTGACCCCAAGCCCATATTTCTATTCTTTTGTTATCACTGGATAAAAGATAAGCAAGTGGAACCTACAGCTACGTATAATTCTTTTTGGGGGCTCAAACCAAATTAGGGTTATCCCATTTGTGTGTGATGACTTTAATATATAAATATTTACCTAAATTAGTGTTATTCTATGTGCTTAAACTGAGATTAGACTAATAGGTATTCTATACAGACTCACAATCCAGTTAACAAAAACATTTTGGCACAGATTTCAGCATATGTGTCCTAAAAAGTTACTTTATATTTTTATTTAAGTGGATCATGTTAAAAATGCCATGAGAATGCTATCTGAAGTAACTATACCATATAACTAAGAGCCATTTTGTAAAGAAAAATTGCCTTTCCCTGTATTTATCTCTACTATTTTCCTTATACTGCTTCTGATTGCTCATTACTTTTCCTTCATAGGGTAATGACAATGTGGTCCACTGACATAGTACTCATTCTAAACTGCAATGTTGGTTTTTCATATGTGCTTTTCATGTGTGTATATTCATATATGTGATATATATGACGTACAAGATATATATAACAATATAAATAAATGTATTTTTTCTATTTATATATACTTATAACCACCCCCCAAGCTTGCAAAGGTACAGTTCTATAAATATTTACTGATTGATAAACTTTTCAATTTTGAGTCGATTCTGGGAAAACCAAGAAGCACAGCATTAAAAACCCTCATAACATGTATGGAGTGCAAAGATGGTCTTTCTTCCAATTACTGGGTGAAATTCAAGATTACTGAATTCTTTGATAATGAAAGAAAGCAGTAAGTAGAACAAGGAGTAAATCTAAATGCAATTTTACTTCTAATATTAATAAATCACATATACACAATGAGAAGCACAGTTTTTAATGGTTCTGTCTGACTCAACCTCTCTATCAACATAAGGAAATATGATAGAGCTGGGTAAAAAGAACTTAATTGGAATTTTCAAATTCAATACTGGATTCACTTAAAAGCTCACAGAACATGATGAGCAGAGCGCTTGCCCTGCTTTTGCTCCACTGCTTCTAAATCTTGCTTATAAAAGTTTAACTTCAGTGTAATTATAGGAGTCAATCCAGCAGACAATAAGAGCCTGATTTTATGCATTTTCTTGATAATTCAGGAAAAATGTGATTTATGTCTTTTGCATATCATATCATAGTGGCAAAGTGAAAATCATTAAATGATCAGTTCAGTTATCTACTTCCCTTATTATGGTTTGAAGAAAAAAAATAAAATTATTAAAATGTGAAATCTTAGGCAACATGCTGGTTATTGCCTATAAAGTATAGTCACCTCTTAATTGTTTGGAGCATATAACAGAAATGTTCTCTTTTTCAAACTATTTGTATAATATTGAATTTTCATTACTGCATTTTTTATATTAATGCCCATCAGAGAATAAAGGCTTTGAGTCAAATAAACCTATTTCTACGATCAGTGTGACACTTGGGAAATTACTTTAACACTGATCCTGGTTTCTCATTTGTAAAATAAGAATAATTGCTGGAGACTAGCTCCGCAGGATTCGTTGAACCTGAATAGGTGGTGTGGATTTGGTGAAAAAAGAAAGACATGGACCACAGATGTCTAGTGCAAGTGTGGACAACAACCACATGAATCTTGCTTTATTTATATTTTTTTACTTAATCTTTTACATAATGATTTATCTTTTAATCAAAACATTTTTTATTTCATTTC
>NW_007735448.1:65155-66480 GCF_000696425.1 Galeopterus variegatus | reverse complement strand
GGAACCTCCCAAAGGCATACTAAGCCAAAAGGTTAGGCTGTTTAATTCTGGGAAGCCTTGTCAAGCAACCAAAGGTGAACAAACAGGAAATTCCACAGAGTGGTGCCACATACAAAGGACCCCCTGAAGCCTAGCTGAACAAGGGGTGTTGCTCCTCAGGCTCCCATGCTGTTCCCTATAGCAGGATGGCTCTCAACAAATAATATTACCTTCTTTGAAGGGTTATGTAAAATATAAATGAAATGAGATAATATTTGTGAAGTTCTTAACGTGGTACCTATCACCTGGTAAGTGTTCAGTAAGGTGTGTGTGTGTGTGGGGGGGATGTGCAGGAAAACATGCCTGAAACATAACAATAACATAAGTGGCAATAAGAACAATGGCAGTGCTCTAAATATTTTACATGGATTTTCTCATTTAATTTTAAACAATAACATAAATTACTATTGTTACCCCTATTTTACAGATAAGCAAAATGAGACTTAGATGGCTTAATGTCACACAGGCAATGAAAGGCAGAACAGGGATTGAATAAGTGAATGTAGCAGCTATTATTATCATATTATTATCCTCACCATCACCATCACCAACCCATTCTGCTACCTCAGTAGTAGACTACACTATAAAAATGAGTTCTTGGGTACTTCCAAAGATAATTGTCTCTCTTTGGAAGGAATCCAGAACGAGCCCACAGTAAGCTAAATTCTGCATTAGAGTGGGCTGGCATACTGTTGGGAAGATTTATTCCAAGCACCTAGAAGGCACATGAAAGATGAATAGATAGAATTCGTCAGATTTTCTTTTACCTTTAAACATATCCCAATGCAATAAAGGGACAGAGGATAAAGCCATTTTGTCCATATACAACGGCATTTTTAAACACCATTACAAATTTTTCATCTGGTTGTTAGCTTCTGGGGAATCAAACATAGAGTTGAAGATATGCATACCTCACATGAAATATGGTCTTCATTGTTAACGAATGACAAAAATCAAAGGGAGTTAGTGTAAACATATGAATCTACAGAGAGGGGTTGAAAATAAAAATGTAGTGTTTACTTGGGTTGAATTTTATAAAACTCTTTATTCAAAGTTATTAATTCATTATATCTTCCGTGTATTGAATTATCAAAAAAAAATGTAAAGGTGCAATATTTTGGGTACAAATCAATAAAGAATGTACCTTTTCCTCAAAAAAATTTCAATGACTTATGATCATATCTGCATAATCATTTTAAAAACATTCATATAAAAGATGAGCATTAATGATTTTACAGAAACATCATATTATTAAAGTAGGTCACAGATAAATAGAATATAATATT
>NW_007735448.1:62024-63752 GCF_000696425.1 Galeopterus variegatus | reverse complement strand
CTATATTTTAAAATGGGTTGTTTATACTCCCAGTTGACTAAGTCACCACCTATGTAGTTATGATTGCCTTAATTAATGTAAATTTTTATAATCACAACTGAAACCCAATTGAAAATTTTAGGCTCTTATCAGTTGAGATAGAATCTGGAATCAGAAAGATCTGGATTTCAATCCCTTCATATACCCCTTCACATATTCACTATGTAAGGTGTAAAGTTACTTAGTACCTGTGAGCATCCAAATTGAAGTATATAACTAAGGACACAATGCTTACTTCATAAAATCATTGTAAAAGTTCAGATGCTTAGCAAAGGGCCTGATACTTAAAGGGTGGTTACTATTATTATAATCACTTCTACAGGACACTACTCATCACAACAGAGGTTTGGGGCTTGGTGGCAGTGGAGGAGCCTCAGTCACCTTTCACTAACCTCTGATTACCTGTCAAAGATCTTCCTCCTCACCTAAGGCTGTCATTGTCCTCTGAAAGTTTTCCATCTTCCTCACTGTAATGTGTAGACTTTAATTATGGTACAAATATTGCTTAACAGAACNACCTTTTCCTCAAAAAAATTTCAATGACTTATGATCATATCTGCATAATCATTTTAAAAACATTCATATAAAAGATGAGCATTAATGATTTTACAGAAACATCATATTATTAAAGTAGGTCACAGATAAATAGAATATAATATTAATATAAATGTTCTCATTTTTTCAAAACCCTAATTGAAATGTCCCATAATTTTAATAATAGGATTTTCTAATGTGTTTCAAATGACTTTTAACTTTTATTTTCATAATTGTCACCAATAGAGTCAGACATTTAATATATGCCTTGACTGGCCTGTTAGCTCAGTTGGTCGTAGTGTGGTGCTGATAAAATCAGGGTTTAGGGTTCGATCCCTGTACCAACCAGCCAGCAAAAAGAAAAAAAAGTATACCATTAGTTTTCTTTTAATCCAATTAAAAATGTGACTGTTAAGAAGGCTCTCTGTTCATTAATAAATCTAAAAATACTCATAAAAATTGAAAGAATTAAAAAACTAGCTGTAGCTAGAGATTCAATATTCAAATCGATATTGGGTAGACTTGATAGACACAGCCTAAATGTGTAGAACAATTTCATAACATGACCTGTAATGGAAAATTGGAGCATTCGAGTCGAAACCTATAACTAAGGATTGAATTACCCAAATTGAACATCTGTTGACTAGGAAATATACTCAAAGCCATTAGATTGTTGAGTTTTCACATGGCAGTACTGCTCATCCTCCCACATAGCAATCACATTCCTCCAACGCTATGTAGAAATGAAATGGAAAGCACGACCTCACCACCCCCAACTACTTATCAGCAATTCTCTTTCACTTCTTGACACACTTCAAGATATCTCTCAGGCCAGGATCAGGGACCAAGAAAGGTATCCTTTGAATAGAAACATTTCCCTTATCATATGCTTTTTATCGGGCTCTCTGACTCAAACTTAGGCAGTTAAGAGGGAGAAGAGTCAATAGGTTGAAGGGAATAAGATGGGAAACAGGGTGGGAATTTTTATTACTCAAGAGACTATATTTTAAAATGGGTTGTTTATACTCCCAGTTGACTAAGTCACCACCTATGTAGTTATGATTGCCTTAATTAATGTAAATTTTTATAATCATAACTGAAACCCAATTGAAAATTTTAGGCTCTTATCAGTTGAGATAGAATCTGGAATCAGAA
>NW_007735448.1:60753-61455 GCF_000696425.1 Galeopterus variegatus | reverse complement strand
TTCTGCTGCCTTAAAAGAATAACACCGTACCTAAACATAATGATGAACTATTTACTAAGATAATTTTAGCCTCTCCATATTTTCTGTATGGGAGAATTCTTCATAGAGGCAAGAGTTAACCAAATGGAAGCTGTCAAAAGAATTATAACCTATAAATACGCTTTTTAAAACATTCCATTGAAGTTGTCGCTTTATTGTCACAGGAAAACTGTAAGCTCCACAAGGACAAGGACCTTGTCTATTTTCTTCACTGATATATCTTAAGCACCTAGAATACTGCCTGGTACATAGTGAATTCTCAATAAACATTCGTTGAAAGATCAGGTAAAACATTTCATTAAACTCCTGCTCTCTTATAGAAACTTACAAAAACATAAAATAAAATAAAAGCAACCACGCTTTGATTTATTTAAAAATAAGTTTTAAAAAGATACTTTTCAAGCATCTTGTTAATAAGGACAGCCTCTGACATTTAGTCCTGGGTTTGAATTTGGACCATGTGACCCTAAGTAAATCACTTAAGTTCTCTGTGCTTCGGTTTCTCCTTTTGTAAAGTGAGTATACTGCTACCTCATATATTGCTATTACAATTAAATAAGGTACTGCAGGAATAAAGAGTCTACAAAATTTCCTGACATCAACTAAACACCCAATAAATGTTGGGTGTTTTTTATTAAAACTTGAAATTTAGCTGAGGAAGGC
>NW_007735448.1:51221-59598 GCF_000696425.1 Galeopterus variegatus | reverse complement strand
GGGGCGGGCGCGCTCCGCCGGAGTCCAGGGCCCGGGAGCCGGGAGGTGGGTGGAGGCGACGCGAGGCACCAAGTGCTGGCAAAGAGCTCAGCTGTGAGCACAGTGTTCCTCCTGGACCGGTCGAGGCAGACCTCACGTGTGGACCGGGATGATCAGAGGAAGGCAACCCTAACAGCGGCGCGGGCTGAACGCAGCCCCGAAGTGCCAAGAGCTGCAGGTGAGTCACTGGTCCCTTCCTGCCACCCAGCCCTCCCCGTGTTCTACAGGTTGGCCCGGCACGGCTCCAAGGGGCCCCGTGGGCACACTTCTAAACTCACCTGAGCAACCGCACTCGGCTTCTCCCTTTACCCAGGCGTCGTTGCTATTTAAGCTCCTGCCCCAGCCCACGCCTGTTCTATTCCTTGTCTTTTTGCCTCCCCTTCTCTTAAAATGAGCGCCCCGCTGTGTGCCGGGAACGCGCCCAGAACACCTGCTCTGCGGGAAACTTGTAGGGACCGAACTGGCTAAAAGGAAGGGTGCAAAGTGCCTCAACAGGCGGTGGACACCCAACGGGGTGGGAGCCGGCAATGACGGCCCCTAGTTCTCAGTGCCTCGCTAGGACTTCAACTAAAAGTCATCATTAATTATCCTTATTTCTCAACTAGGAGGTCAAAACCTAAGGGCGGAGGGAGAAGAAAATGGAGCGTGAGTGACAGACTAGAATGAGAGAGCACTGGGAGGAAATGGTGCGCCCCGTCGCCCAGTCCCCCTCTGCCACGTGCTCACACCTGCAGCGAGCACCCCGGGGAGGCCTGTGAAGCCTCCGCAGTAGAAGAGCAGGGAGGAATGTAATTCCTCAAGTTGGAAGGGACTCAGAGCCGGTACCACCTCCTCTGCCTTCTGAACTTTCGTCCTCCGGCGGGCGGGCGTGAGTGTCGCCAGCCCCCTCGCTTGCATTCCTCTAAGAGACATCTCCTCCCCTCCCCCGCACCCCCACCCACTGGGTGGCAGGGCCCTCCATCCGTACATCCCCGCCCGGGGATTTCAATTACAAAGTTGGGAAGAGGAGGTGCGTAGGGCCCCAAAGGGCCCCGCCGACCTGCATTGCGCCTGGGGTCGTCCTTGTGTCGGACTCCACCGGGCCCATTGCCCTTGGCACGACCCCCTCCTCTGCTCGCAGCCTCCTGCTCCGCCACTTGCGCGCTGCTACCGCGCACTCGCGGCTCCGTGGCGGCGGGAGGGGGGACGAGCACAAGGGGTGGAGAGAGTTGGGGTGCGCGAGTGGGAGGTAACCCCCCTCGGAAGCCCGGGAAATCCCGGCCGCCACCAGGGGCCGTGCCACCGCCCTCGCGGGACCGAGGCTTCCGGCGTGTCCCCAACTTTGTGGCGCCCTCAGGCAGAGGCGGCTGGGATGGAGCTGCCTCCCCGCGGCCGGGCGCCGCCGGGCTCGCCGCTGGACAGCGGTTCCCTGAGCTCCCTGGACTCCAGCGTCTTCTGCAGCGAGGGCGAAGGGGAACCCCTGGCGCTCGGGGACTGCTTCACGGTCAACGTGGGCGGCAGCCGCTTTGTGCTCTCGCAGCAGGCGCTGTCTTGCTTCCCGCACACGCGCCTTGGCAAGCTGGCCGTGGTGGTGGCCTCCTACCGCCGCCCCGGGGCCCTGGCTGCCGTGCCCAGCCCCCTGGAGCTCTGCGACGACGCCAACCCCGTGGACAACGAGTACTTCTTCGACCGCAGCTCGCAGGCGTTCCGCTACGTCCTGCACTACTACCGCACCGGCCGCCTGCACGTCATGGAGCAGCTGTGTGCTCTCTCCTTCCTGCAGGAGATCCAGTACTGGGGGATAGATGAGCTCAGCATCGACTCCTGCTGCAGGGACAGGTACCCGCGAGGGCGCGGCGGGTGGGCGGGGAGGGGAGCGCGATGGAGACAGGGAGGCCCAGGCGAAGATCTGAGGCTTTGCACAGGCTTGGCTGAACCCAGGCCTATGAATAGGTGTGGCTACTTCTGGCTGGAAGGTGGGGTGGGGGTGGGAGGACTGGAAGGCGTCAAAGCCAACTTTTGAATGGAACTTTTTGAACCTTCTTGTTCCCTTTTTTCAAGTGAGTGATTGCTAATTTAATGTATAAGGCAAGGGAGGTCAGACCTGCAATAAATATTGGTTGATTGATAAATGAATTAGAAAAGCTATATGCTCCAAAAGAGGCATGTATAAGGATGAAGCTTTTGGTGTGGAGCAAAATCATTTATCAAACCTAGGACACTAAGTGAAAATTTTGCGTGGAGAACTGCTTTAAATACAGAAGATAGAAAGTCCCTTGACTGATGATTGTGAGACTTTGAGGGTGACCTCGTTGTTATCTTGTTTTTACTGCTATTTCTTCAGGATCTTTCCTTTACACACACAAAATTTCCATATGGCAAACATTTGTTCTTGTCACCAGAAAATGGGTAATAAATACATTAGTCCAAAGCAGCTTTGCTATGTATAGATTCTTTTTTATAAATGTCTACCAAGAAAATGTCATTTTTAAAATCGTAATCCCTAAGTGAGAAATTCTGAATACTGTGGGCAAAGGATAACCTGGGTAAAATATGAACAGATATCTTTTGCATTACACTGAAATAAAAAGTATGTCCTTTATGCAAGTTTAGTTCTCTTCTACTTTCATATTTTAAAAACATGAGACTAATCGAGTTGTCTTCTCTAAAAGATATTTCCGAAGAAAGGAGCTGAGTGAAACTTTAGATTTTAAGAAGGACACAGAAGACCAGGAAAGTCAACATGAGAGTGAGCAGGACTTCTCACAAGGACGTTGTCCCACTGTCCGCCAGAAGCTCTGGAATATCCTAGAGAAACCTGGGTCTTCCACAGCTGCCCGAATCTTTGGGGTCATCTCCATCATCTTCGTGGTGGTGTCCATCATCAACATGGCCCTGATGTCAGCTGAGTTAAGCTGGCTGGACCTGCAGCTGCTGGAAATCCTAGAGTACGTGTGCATTAGCTGGTTCACCGGGGAGTTTGTCTTGCGCTTCCTGTGTGTGCGGGACCGGTGCCACTTCCTTAGGAAGGTGCCAAACATCATAGACCTCCTTGCCATCTTGCCCTTCTACATCACTCTTCTGGTGGAGAGCCTGAGTGAGAGCAAGACCACACAGGAGCTGGAAAACGTGGGGCGCATTGTGCAAGTTTTGAGGCTGCTCAGGGCTCTGCGCATGCTAAAGCTGGGCCGACATTCCACAGGTATTCAGCTTTCATCGATGCTTTTTGATTTGCCATTTTTTATTAGCATTAGTGATTTGACAACAGTACAAGGGAAGCAACTGTGAATTGATTCAAAATTACCAACTCCCATGCTTTAGCCAACCATGACCTCTAAAGAGGTACTGGTAAGCAAAGCCTTGGAGTTGTTATCACAAGCGTAGAGAAGATGCCTCTCACACCCTTTCTTTTTTGCTAATCTCAATTTATTTAAACCCAATGCTCAGAAGATATTCGAAAATTAAAGACACTCTGCCCCTAGAAGGTTCTACATAAAACATACATGAATGACGTATACAAAGATACATGTAGGTTATATATGATAACTAGGGACATAAGCCAGTTTCTCTTCTCTGCCCAAGAGGTGCTTGCCACAAATATATGTTCCTTGGCAAAAGGAAAATTCAGCCCTCCAGAGTCTTCCCTGGCTGTGTAGAAAGAGAGATGACCAGGCACTGGAGGCCTTCCCAAAATTTCTGAAGAAGCAATGGAAATATTTTGCTTTGGAAAAAAGCAGAAGACACTAATTAAATACTTTATGTAGTATCTGAGGATTTTCTTGTCCCTGACCTAGGATGCATGAGAGAGAGGGTAACAGAAATTTCTAGGCTTTTTGAGTATCATAGAACCTTTGAAAATCTAATGAATATTTCCTAGAAAAATATTCACACAACACAGACACACATGTAACTCTACATGGAAATTATAGTCAATGTCAGTGGAAATCACACAGACTGATTAAAGACAATGCTTGTATCCCTGAGGTTAATAGTTCTCAGTGGCTGGCCCTGCAGCTGTTGGATATTCTGGAATACATATGAGTTACCTTATGTCAGACCTTAATGAAAATAAGGTTCCCAGGACAAGCTTGCTGAAATATAAATTCTGAGCACCAACCCCCAGAGAGTCAGATTTTAGTATTTGAGGTTAGATATGGGAGCATACATACTAACAAGCTTGCAAGTGACTTTGATGTAGGTGGTTTCTAGGACACATTGAGAAACACTGGAGTAGAATGCAATATTAATACAAACAAGTTGGCTAGAGATTCCATTCCCCACCTTATTTCCCTAGATTTGTGCCTGACTGGCTACCGAAAAGAGGTAGAGGGTAGTTGTCTCTCTATAAATGTAAGGAGAAATTAACTTCTGATTTTTTTTTCCAAATTTCAGAGATAATTAGGATTTATCTTAATATAATTTTGGTAGTGTTTTTTCCCAGCTATTCTCACATACCAGGGATTTGATAATGGGGTTTCCAGCAACTTTTATAAGTACCACTCTTTGTTTTCTGACACACATAATGGGATGCTTTCTTTGAGTATTTATAAACTCTTCACAGGATTCAATTTAAAAACAACCAGTAAAGACTATGTTTTGTTCCAAAAAGAAAAGAAAAGAAAAGGAAAATAACAGTAATTTCCACAATGTCACCTCTTCAAAGGTTTTCTCAGTTCTAAAACAAGTATAAAATATTAATAAAGCCTTAATTTATTAAAAATATATGAACAATTGAATAAATATTTTACAGTATTGACAATTTTACCTCAAACATGACATTTAGTAAAATATAGATAAAGATAACATATTTCCCATGTATTAAATGTAAATAAAAATTGAGAGGTGGTATAGAATAATGCTTAGGAGGCCAGACAGCCTAGGTTTAAATCTTGGCTCTGTGGCTTTGTACTAGATATACTACCTCTGTGTGCCTCTACCTCCTCATCTGTAAAATGGCATGAAAATTATAACATCCATCTTGTACTGTTTTTTGAGTATTACCTGAGTTAATAAGTGTGACATGCTAGAAATACAGTCCACTTTTGTTTCTTTATAAAATTGTTTAGAACATTTCAACTTTAAATGAAAACTCTTCCCAGAAAAACTGTTTCTTCTCATATATTGTCAATTTATTTCAGAATTGTAATTCCATATACACACATCAAGGTCAGTTTTCTAAAAAGGTATTTTGTAAGATATTTTGAAAGATATTATTTTGAAGTTAAAATTCAAAATTAATGTTCATTGGTTTTTAAAAATAGCTGGTTAATAATTCAAGAATACCTCAAAATTTGAGGAGCAATTTCAAAATAATGAGAGCCCAAATAGGATTCTGATGCATTTCAAATAGTCTCTAGTGAGTGAATAAAAATCAAATATGATTCTTAGAGAAATTACTTTAGACTTCTGAGGCAATATCATTGTGTTATCATGTTGATATGACTTCAAAATGTGGGTAAACTTTCAGAAGCATCTCTCTAGTATTAGGAAGGATATTGTATGGTTCATTCAAATCCTGGTTCTATAATGGGCTCTTCTTACTTCCCTCAGGGCTTACTTTCTTCACAGATATGATTGGACTCTATTGGGTCTCTCCCCCAGGGGTTGAATAAATTCTCCATTCTAACAATGGGAAATCCACCAATGCCTCATAGTGAGTGAATTTCCTAGTGACTCCATTCCTTGTACCTTTTTGCAGTGGAAGAATATTGTGTATTCTGGTCTATCTTCTTACAGGAAAGCAGACATTTTATGTGCTCAAGAGAGATACTTCCTTTTAGCTTTGGTATTAAGGACTAGAATTTAAATGGGTGTCCTGGGAGTTCAGGGCCCTCCTCCTGGTACACAGCTAAGAATGTCCCCTGAATATACATGTGATGTTCTCATGTCAGTTTTGTCATCAACGCCTAACTTGCTTCGGCTGCTTCACTTCATTGCCGTGGGTGCATCAGTTACTTCCTCTACTAGGAGGCTCCTGATTGTGTTAATTTTATCAGGAAGGTGATAAAAATATACATAAAATATAGGAAGACAACATAAAACTGGCATTGGAGAGAAGTGCTGAAATGACCCATCGAAATGCAGGTCTGACCAAAATGCAGGTCTACCCACAACACTGCAAAGTTGATGTTCTCATGTCAGTTTTGTCATCAACGCCTAACTTGCTTCGGCTGCTTCACTTCATTGTCGTGGGTGCATCAGTTACTTCCTCTGGCTTTCCTACTAGGAGGCTCCTGATTGTGTTAATTTTATCAGGAAGGTGATAAAAACAGACATAAAATATAGGAAGACAACATAAAACTGGCATTGGAGAGAAGTGCTGAAATGACCCATCGAAATGCAGGTCTGACCAAAATGCAGGTCTATCCACAACACTGCAAAGGCCTCTCATTGTATAAGCTAAAGTACAAAACTCCCATCATATACCCTCTGCCTGTCTGTTAGTCTCATCTCTCAAACAGTAGGAGCTCAGTGATTACGTATGTAAATGAATGGATCTAATTATATTTTTCTCTATCCTTCTCAACCCAGCTCCATCATCAACTAGGTTATGAACTTCCTGAAGACAGCAATTATGATTGAAATATCTTCATATCCCTAGAACATTGCACAGTGCTAGGGACACATTAGATATAAAGGGTAGGTTTGTGGCAGAACAGCAAGGAGGGAAGGGGAAAGGAGGGAAAGAAAGAAGAAAAGAGGAGGGTGCCAGTAATTGACAGCAGTTGTTCTATTGCAGGATTGCGCTCACTTGGGATGACCATCACCCAGTGTTATGAGGAAGTCGGCCTACTGCTCCTATTTCTATCTGTGGGAATTTCTATATTTTCAACTGTTGAATATTTTGCTGAGCAAAGCATCCCTGGCACAACCTTCACAAGTGTCCCCTGTGCATGGTGGTGGGCCACAACATCCATGACTACTGTGGGATATGGGGACATCAGACCAGACACAACCACAGGCAAAATCGTGGCCTTCATGTGCATATTATCGGGAATCCTTGTTTTGGCCTTGCCTATCGCTATTATTAATGATCGATTCTCTGCTTGCTACTTCACCTTGAAACTCAAGGAAGCAGCTGTTAGACAGCGTGAAGCTCTGAAGAAACTTACCAAGAATATAGCCACTGACTCATATGTCAGCGTTAACTTGAGAGATATCTATGCCCGGAGTATCATGGAGATGTTGCGATTAAAAGGCAGAGAAAGAGCAAGTACTAGGAGCAGCGGGGGAGATGATTTCTGGTTTTGAATTCACTTTCAATTTATTTACAAAAGCCGTGTACAATTAACTCGATTAACAAAGCCTTGATATGGATGTCTGTATATTGATGATGAGTTTCTTTTGAGAACTACCTGTCTTAACTTTTACTGATGCATTTCTTGATCTGCTAGAACATTTCACATCCCCCATAATAACTGCACATTATTTTGACACTTGTGTCTCAAAAATAGCCAATTAACACAGTCAAATACAATTGGGCTAATATACACATCTGAATTGTCAAATACAAAATAATGTCATTGCAATGTATACAACAAAGTTAAAGGTTTTATGTATCACTAATTGTAGAATGTTTTTGAACCTCTAATTTTTTAAAGTGGAAGTTAAACTACATGGCCCAGAGAAGAGATAAGTGAACATTTAAGAACACATTGAACAACTTTTCTATTTAAAGATATTCCCCAAGTAAATAATTTACTCCTTTCTCCATCACTTAAAGCTGTTGAATATAACAATTAGCTTTGCAAGAGAAAACCCTGATTTGATGGTCATAGATTGTGTTTCTGTCTTCTGTCTGGTGCAAACTACTGGTTACAAATAGAGTGAGCTCTGTATCTCATCATTACTATTCGAGGTGAGAAACCCAAAACTGCTTAGATGAGTCTAAGGCAGTAGATTTCAAGAAATTCACATCTTCGTTCTCTCAACTGAGTGTAATTTGTGGAGTATAAAACAGCACATTTCTTAGAACTTCATGAAAATCAGATGTCTTTAAAATATTTCTTTATAGATACATTGTTCAAGTTATATCTTTAAAATAAAGAATATACCAGTTAGCTCAGTTGGTTAAAACACGTGTCATAACACCAAGGTCAAGGATTCGGATCCCCACACTAGGCAGCCGCCCAAAATAAAATAAAATCATGGATATGTAAAAGTGAAGTAGTAAACACCTAAATTTATACACTGAAATTATTAAATAGTCTTATTTCATAAAATGAGAATGATATGTTTAATGACATCACTGGATGAACTTGAAGATCTTTTATTTGTTAACAAAAAAATATTATGGATAGCTTTCTGTCTGTTGGGGTAAATAGCAAATGTTCAAACTTTGTAGGCATTTTGACAGCAT
>NW_007735448.1:48325-50231 GCF_000696425.1 Galeopterus variegatus | reverse complement strand
GATCACTTTAACACCTGCATTCTCAATGTATGTAATAGAACCCCCAAGGGAAAGAAAATTGTTTCTTAGAGGGAAAATCTTACTCTTTATATATAAAAGAAAGATATACATATTGTACCTAGACATATATACAGTATATCTGTGGTCTTAACATTTCATGGGGTGGGATATTAGAAAAAAACGCCTAGAAGTTCCTTGGTGGGGGTGGATGGTGATAGGAAATAAACATTGAGAAATGCTGCTTTAATATATGACTATCATATATTTTATCAATTCTATTTAAGATATCCTATTACACTATGAACTACCAAAAGAGGAAGAAAGGTGCCAATCAATTGTAGGGTGCCACTGATTGTAAAATTCATCCAGATTTCAGATACGTAAAAATTTAAAATATGCATCAATTAAACATTGCATGTACTACCTCCTGTTTTCTGGTATGCATGCTAAAGCTCTGAAAACATTTTCATTGATGGCATGAGTTTTAGATTGTGTGCTAAAGTACTCTTAATCTTTTTCAATTGTTTCCACTTCTCCTAAATATTACAAAAGATTTAGGAAACATAAGTATTAATAAAGTAAACATTTTTGCTTTTATACACATTTATGGGTGCTAGAGTATGGCACAGAGTCACTAGTCCTAGAATAAATTCCATCCACAGTCTGAAGGGGAAGTAGAGGTTAGACACAGTAGGCGAACATACTCTGATTTTCCTATAATTTTCCCCAATAAGAATAGTTACTCTAATCCAGGACTATGCTCTGTACTCATCATATAGTATGCCACCTTAACCTCAAAATATCTTTATTATACAATTACTGTTATTGTACTTTTCTAAATATATATTTTACGTGTTAATTTACTCAAATTTTTATTAAGGACCTTCCCGTGTGCAAGACATTAGAGGTTCTCNACTCTGATTTTCCTATAATTTTCCCCAATAAGAATAGTTACTCTAATCCAGGACTATGCTCCGTACTCATCATATAGTATGCCACCTTAACCTCAAAATATCTTTATTATACAATTACTGTTATTGTACTTTTCTAAATATATATTTTATGTGTTAATTTACTCAAATTTTTATTAAGGACCTTCCCGTGTGCAAGACATTAGAGGTTCTCTGTTAAACAAGACCAAATCCTGTTTCCTCGTATTTAATATTTTATTCAAGGGAAGGAAGGGAAGACTGATAACAAAACGAAGTAACTTAAAAGGTGAAGTAACTTGCTGAAATTCACACAGCCCCTAGGTGGCAGAGCCAGGACTAGATGCCAACCTGCCTAACATTAAAAATGATACTCCTAGAAATCATATTACAGATTTCATGATTCCCACACAACCTGTACGTAGGGATTCATTTCATAGTCAGGGAAGCCAACTTCCTGTGGATGGAGAGGTTTAATATGCCTTAAGAAAAACATCAGCTGATTCTCCGAGGTGGCATGGTGCTTTTAAGAAACGGTGGTGACACCTGATAGTCATTATTAGACAAGAAAAATTTCATCTTTCCAATAATTAATAGTTGGAAAGTGAAAAAAATGAAAAAACTATATGTGTGTATATGTATATATATTTTTTCTCCCATAGAGGATCTTAAACATATTTTATACAAATGTGGTATTTCAGCTGTATACATTTTGTCAAAATGTGAACCTTCAAAAGAAATTTTAAAATATCGTTGCTCAGTCAACTTTGCTGTTATATAAAATATCACTGTACTTAGTTAACAAATATACATATAAGTAAACCAAATTTAACTTAAATAACAAATCAAGGCGGGAACTCTGTTAATTTTATATCCAGTTATTTTTATTATTTTTTTTAGTTTTTATTTTTTTTTTAAAAAAGATGACTGGCAAGGGGATCCCAACCCTTGACTTGGTGCCATCAACGCTAGACTCT
>NW_007735448.1:46495-47600 GCF_000696425.1 Galeopterus variegatus | reverse complement strand
ATCTAAGCAAAACGTTGTCACTGGGTAAGCTTAGTACTTTGACAAATATTTCTGCTCATACATTTTGTTAACATGAAATGCCTGCTGTTTTGAAATATTAGCCATTAATATCTCTGTCATATCAATTCTTCAATTCAGATCCAGAAAATACCGGTTGACAAATAAGGTATTCTAATTCTTCCCTTGGTGATTTTCCTTTGCAAAGCACTGCCACCCCCAAACTTCTCTCCAAGCTGCAATGATATATGGAAGAAAATGTCACATAGGGAAAGCTTTACTCATAAACCTATTAGCAACTGCTTACGTGGTCTGTCTTTAGGGATATTGAGATCACCTTGATATTCACTATCCTCATGTCCTCACTTCTCTTACCTTATGTTATAATCACTCCCTTGCTTACTCCTCAACTCCACTGCCCCTCTCTTCCTTCCGAGTATTCAGTTGGTAAAACCCCATCCCTAGCTAAATCCAGTCCAATGCCTACTTGTGCCTGCCCCGTACAGTTGATAATGGGCTACAGAAAAAACAACACATGCTGAATGCTCTCACTTGCATGCATGCCTACCACCTCAAATGGGGTCTGAATGCTGCCAGGCAATCTCATACTGCAATTCCTGAGTCCGTTGACTCTCTTGACGTAGATAGAAACCTCTGACACATCCCTTTGATTCTGATTTCGCTCAGAAAATGGAATCAGGGAGAAGAAATTTTCTATAAGAGCATCCACATCTATCCACCCACCTCCATCTGTACCTGTTCACTCTGTTTTTCCTCCCATCACAAGGGTCGAACTGTCCATTCCACTCCTCCTCTCCAGCTCTAGGCCATCGCTTCGGAAAGTCTTTCCCCTCTCTGCTACACCATCACTTATTCACTTATTCCCCTCCCTACTGAACATTCTTATCAGCATACAAACATGATTTAATTTTTCCCATCTTAAAAGAAATATGAAAAAAAAAGACCAAAAAAAAAATTATTGAATTTACTTCATCCTCTAGAAAACACCTAATTCTCTGCTCTTCCTCATGGCAAAACACTTTGACAGTATTTTCTATGCTCACTCTCCCTCTACTTCTATATTCACTTTTTCTCTTCCCATTTTTTC
>NW_007735448.1:43684-45335 GCF_000696425.1 Galeopterus variegatus | reverse complement strand
ACTCCCAAATTTCTTTCTGCATCTTCAGATTTGTGTCTCTAACTGCCTATTTAGCAGATGTACAATAAACACCTCACAATAAGCACATCCAATCTCAAATTATTGATATTTCCCCAAAACTATAAGGTTAAGTCCTTTGAGAAGCATATGCCAAGACGGGTGATTACTGCAATATTGACTATGAGCAAGACATTGATTGGGGAAAAGGCCTGTAAAGGATAAAGAGAAGCAATCTAAAGAAGGTGGAAAGAATTTTCAGACCATGATGCAGATCTGACAGCTGTGAAGAAGAGGGAGAAGGAAGGAGGACTGGGTAAGAAGAGTGTCTGATTGCAGCTCAGTTCTGAGAAATCTCCCCCAGGTTGATAGGGCTTGAGGAAAAGAAGTACATTTTCATTGCCAACACAGTCAATCTGTGGAGCTACACAGGTCTGCCTCTTCATGCAGGTTCAGAAGCAACCCTCCATGAATCTCTTTGGGCTCAACCCTCCATGGGCTTCTCTTTCTGAGGGGAAACTTAGAAAAACATTTGTGGGATGAACTAGAGCCCTCACTACTGCAGTTGGTCTCTGGACAGCAACTGATAGTCACCTTCTCTCTCCTCCACTGTCCACAGCAACCCACCAAAGCACATTATTTCCCCCACTGTACCTTAGCATCCTGAAAGAGTGATAAAGGACATTCTAGCGTGCCTATGTTAGCCTCAGAATAATTTTACATCCTAGAAAACAGTTTTTATCATTACTGTGTACTGAAGCACACCATAATTAGTTATCCTGCACAGAACTGTCATTGCCATGCTATTTACTTCTGTTCTTGAACAAAGAAATGGCATGAATAAAATGGTATTTCAGGGGGAAATTTCAAAATGATCTAAATCCCATTTTCCTCTTTTCTGAAGTTGGGGTAAAACAAACAGGATGATACTGTTTTACGGGGCACTGTTACTAATCCAGTGACTTGAAAACTACTTTCATGTTTACATATTAACTTCTGTAAAACCATTGAGATAGATAAGTACATTCAGCTTTCAGTAACACGATGCAACTAAATCTGAAGTAACAGGGAAAATAAATTAACTTTTGGATTTTCCTTTTTACGTTCTATAGCTGAGTGACAATTCTTCCTATTATATGAAATTTTACTTGACCTTTTTTAAAAGGTCTTTAAAAGATTTGGTAAGTAAAGAAGATAATAGCAACGTGTGGATTTGCTGCTACTCTATTTTGTTGCTGAATACCCAAATTATTTCCAAAAAAATAATAATTGAATTAAAGAAGATTTGACAAGTTAGACACATGCATAAACATACACACACACAGAAAAAGAGAAAGGTTATGGTAACAAATATGATTTTGAAATTACAGGAGGGAAAATGTTCCTTGACATATATCAATAATTATCTCAATACTTCACACTGGATATGTAGATAAAATTTCAATCATCTACCTAAGTAAGAAAATCAAATCTTCCTTAAAAAGTAATTCAAGTTTCTCTAAGCGAGGACAATTTTCCCAAAACCCTGTTTTTATACATGTCTTTGCTGTACAGACAATGTTTTATCTTAAGTGGTCTATAATTATTATTGTCAACTAATTCTAAATGGTGCATGTGAAAATAAAAGACAGTTACAGTTGCTATGGAAACAATA
>NW_007735448.1:41216-42816 GCF_000696425.1 Galeopterus variegatus | reverse complement strand
AACTAATTCTAAATGGTGCATGTGAAAATAAAAGACAGTTACAGTTGCTATGGAAACAATACGCTGTAGGAAATTTATTTCAACAGACCTTGTTTCTAAAGTTAAAAAAAAGAAAAGAAAAACTTTACAGACAACAGTGCCACCTTGACCACAGTCATCAGGAAAAGAAAGGAAGAA
Organism: Galeopterus variegatus; assembly: GCF_000696425.1. Classification (NCBI taxonomy): domain Eukaryota; kingdom Metazoa; phylum Chordata; class Mammalia; order Dermoptera; family Cynocephalidae; genus Galeopterus; species Galeopterus variegatus. Next base: position 42,639 of record NW_007735448.1, on the reverse strand, counting down.
AGAATGGAAATGTGAAAATAAAAGCCATTCTTTTATCTTTAGCTGAACGCATAGCTTTTTTCCTCACATGAACTATATTGTTTATTTTTCTATATTTATTTATTTTTTCTTTAATATTTCAGCTGAGGAAAATACTCCCTGAAAAAACCTCTCTTCATAAGTGCATTTCTTTTTTAATCTTAAAGATAGAATATCTTTGTGATAATAACTTTAAAAATGTACTATCAAAGGTCTTTTTATAATTTTTTTTAACTTAGTAAAATTATACTCTCCCTTTTTAATGAAATATTCTATACTATTTTTTTCACACGGCCTAGTAAATATGCTAGAGAAATAACTTAAACCAATTTGTTTGATTTCAAAATTCTCAATGCATCAACAAGTTCTACCTCTCCACTTGGCATCCATCATATTATATTGTAAATAAATCTTCAGAGAACTTTTAGCAGATATATCTGATAATCCAAGTGGCAAAAATATCTTTCTCACATATTGCTGACATCTATTTTCCAAAACTGCTTTTCAGATCACAGAGCAAGATTTTTTATATTTAATTTCACATGATACCCTTTAAGGATATTGCACATTGGCAGAGAGAGAGGTTAGTTAATTGGTACTTACATGAACAGAAAAATTTATGATCCAGAAAAAAAAATGTATCATGGCATAATTTGTTTAATCCATATTAAAATTGGCAAGAACAGCATAACAGACTTTCAAATTTCAAAGAAAAATTTTGTGCATCAAAGAATGTGTTATAAAACAATCACACATATTAGAGTCAAACAAAAGCAATTTTAATAAAACAAATTTTGCAGCCAGTTTTGATACCTGTATAACAAAGGTGTTCCTCTGTGTTACCATCTTAATACCAAAACAAAGACTCCAATCATACTAATTACTTGGCTCTTACTCCAAGATTTAGAAACAGCTTAAATTATTTTAGCATACAGACTATGCATTTTTTTTTAAACTGAAGATCAAAAACCACTAATAGGTCATGAAATAAATTTATTGAGTTGTGACAAGTATCTTTTAAAAATGGAGTTGATGGAATAAAATGAAATGGATAGAATAAGATGGGATGGTGTGGGATGGAATGGGCTGGCACAGCATAACAGCATAGCATAGAATAGAAGACATTAAGTGTACCTCAAAAGTCCTGAACAAGAACTGAACACATTGCAAACAGCACAGCAGCAGGATGTGAGAGCACTGGGACAGAGATAAGCAGGGCATGTGCTGAAAACGCAGATTGGCTAGGAGAGGATTACTTGATCTTATTTCTTGATTTTGTGGTATATTATTTTGACTGTCATTATAAATGAGGAGTTAAAATTTTATAGTTCAACTTTACATCAATATATTTTACAGTGAGTTGTAAGCTAGGGCAAGTAAATTTTGCCTGCTATTGGAAAAACTG
>NW_007735448.1:38507-40895 GCF_000696425.1 Galeopterus variegatus | reverse complement strand
CAGCGAAGCATTTAGGATGAAAACAAGCAAACAGTTCTACTGGATTTTTACTCATTTCTCCTCAGTTCTCTCTTCTGTGTTTAATATAACAGGCTTAAATACATAAGTAATAAATCCTAACATGCAGGTATAAGTAATTTTTAATTCTATCATTATCTAGAATGGTATCCTTGAGTATTTACAATTGGCCATTGGTTATATCCCTTGGATTCTATAGACACTGTAAATATAGCAGGACATAGCAGCATATTACTACAGAATTAATTTGGGTCCCTTGATGATTTTGTGGTAGAGACACATCTATCTTTCCTGCTGGGCCTATCTACATATTGTTAAAGAGAGCATAATAAACTTTTTTTTTTTTTTATCAGAGCCTCTGTACGTGTTAGTTATATTCTGGCCAATAAAGAAATTGATACCTAGAAGTGGAATACAGCAATAGCAAAACTTAAAATGTGTAACATTTTTGTGAGAATCGAACAACACACAATGAGGAAAATTTCAGAGCATTTGTTTATGTTGGATACTTGTCATTGCTTTTAGCAAGATACTGAGATGAAATCAGGCAGGCATTAGCCAGTTTGCAAGCAGAAATGGAATGCAAAACAGCTCAGCTGACAGTGGTTTTGTGCCTGCTAAATGCAATAGATATTGCTGACACTCCAGTAACTTGGGGCTTTGGAAGGCTGGAAAAGTCAACTGCATCTATAGCTTAAATAGAAGATGAAGCTTCAGGGTGACTCTTCTTTAGAATTTCACATTTAAGGCTTATTTGTCAGACAGTTAAAACTAGACTTCCAATTAACTAATGCTAAATTATTTCCACATTTAAAGGAAAGAGTGATGGGTTAAACATAGAGGCCAGAAAATAAAGAAAAGATTCTTCAAGCTTACTAACTATAACCAGACAACATCATTGGCTGTGGTACGTTTTCAAATAGCTGACAAAAACAATATAGACTGGATAGTCTAAGTTTTTAAGGAAATCATATAAACGAACCCACAAGACTGGCTCAAATTTAAAGCTAACCCAGGTTCTAAATCAGCCTAGCAGAAAGGATTTTCTAATACTTTTCCAAATTTTCTCTAATGATTATGTCATAATTCTACCAGCAAGAAATAAACTAAAATGAAAAGAATTTGCTTGTGTTTACTTGAATAAACATAAAAACTCAAAACTCACTGATGTTTGGAAGCATTATTTACAGTAGTCAGTAATTCCTTAAGTTGGATTATTAAAACCAAGTGACAGATATTCTTCAAGAAGCACCATCTATGAGAAGGAATACATATTAACAAACAAATATGTAAAACATAATGTAATAATTGCTCCAAGAGAAGTATGGCAAAAAACATATTAGTTTCTAAGGGGGAAAGTGGAAGGGAAGGGCTTCTTTTTAGAAGAAACAACATATACAAAGTCAGGAAAAATATGTTTATAATAAGGGAAAACTAAAGATAGGATCAAAAACTAGCTGGGATGAAATTATATAGAGTCTAACATCCTTGGAGTTTGGGAGTCCAGGCTTTACCTTTAAGCCAGTGTGTACCTACATGCAATAAATATACCACTGATTGTACACCGAAAATAGAATGTGAAATATGATACTTTTGTGACTTTAATAATTATTTATTTCAATGTATATTTGAAAAGCATAACCAGCACATAAATGCCTTAATTTTATGAATATTACTTAGAATGACATTAAATTGACTACCACTAAAGTAATCCATGTTATGCAGAAATAACAGCTTTGTTCACACACTGTTAGAAACTTTCACCTTCCCAGCAACTAAACCATCCATCATAAGCATTTGGAAACCATTACTAGATCATCAGTTAATAGATTGTGAGTGTTACTCTGCATATCAACTGATTGATTAAAAATTTCCAGGTACTAACAGCAAATTGGACAAAAAAATATTTTAAGCTCTTACAAGAGTAAAGGCAGTTAAATAGATATTTAAAAAAGGAAAACAAAAAAGTTATCTACCTTCTGTCAAAATAAACAATTACTGTTTATACATTACTCCAAACATCCAGACGCATAAAAAAAAAAGTCATCATTCAATTGGATATGAATGGCACAATTAAATTATCTAGCACTCAGCATCAATACAAGGAAATTGTATGAGGGTGGTAAATGAAGAAAAGTTACTTAATTGACAACGACTTTGGATTTTAAATACCAAAAGAGTTCAGTTCTCAACAGTAAGGTTCTACATCAAATACCCATATGTGATTGAAACAGGAACTTGGTCCCAAGGATGAAAATTTGACATCATTCAGTGAAACACTGTTTCTCTAAATGGCTGAATATTTCATACAGCAAAGAGATCAATATTTTATCTATAATTCTTTTACCTCAATGTTTTGCTCATTTTTTT
>NW_007735448.1:37239-38342 GCF_000696425.1 Galeopterus variegatus | reverse complement strand
AAAAAAAAAGTCATCATTCAATTGGATATGAATGGCACAATTAAATTATCCAGCACTCAGCATCAATACAATGAAATTGTATGAGGGTGGTAAATGAAGAAAAGTTACTTAATTGACAACGACTTTGGATTTTAAATACCAAAAGAGTTCAGTTCTCAACAGTAAGGTTCTACATCAAATACCCATATGTGATTGAAACAGGAACTTGGTCCCAAGGATGAAAATTTGACATCATTCAGTGAAACACTGTTTCTCTAAATGGCTGAATATTTCATACAGCAAAGAGATCAATATTTTATCTATAATTCTTTTACCTCAATGTTTTGCTCATTTTTTTTCCTTCATTGACAGCCTTTCTGAGATCTCACTTTTTTGATAAATTTCTTTAAATTTAGACTTTATACTAAAAAATTAAACTGAAAATTCCTTGATACAACCATGCTCTCAGCTCTGTGAAAGCTTACAAATCCCCCAGACTTAGTAGAATAAAGCCATATTATTTAAGGAATATGCAAAGCCAAGGGTAAATCAGGGGAGAAACAACCCTCTCTTCCAAACTCAATCTTTGAAGGCTACAGATTTTAATACATCTTTTAATTGACTGTTTCAATAATATGATATAATAGAATTATATATAAGTGAATGTTCTCTGTATCCAGGAAAATTAAGTGATTTCTTAAAATAGAAATTTTAGTTTGGAATTTATTTATTATACTGCCAGAAAAATTTCTGCTGGGTTTCCGGATGAACATGAACATATGAGACCATCACCACAGCAACCAAACCTGTAAATAATATTGGGTTAGTCACAGGGAACACAATGTATGTTGTTTTTAATGTTTCTACCTTTATCCTTGTCACTGCTAATTTATGTGAAATCTAAGTCTAAATATAGTATGTGAAAACTGTCATCCTTTGAATTAAAAATTGCAAAAAAGGCTTAATTCTTTTATAATTAGTTGCTGATTAAGGCGGTTATTAAATGCTATTTGAGATAGCAAATTATCAATTGGGATGCAACTTGGTACACTGAAAAGTGGAGTCAAGACAAATCTGGATTCTTTTTTTTTTTTTTTTTTTTTTTTTTTTTTTTTTTTTTTTTT
>NW_007735448.1:34205-36324 GCF_000696425.1 Galeopterus variegatus | reverse complement strand
CTCAGTGTTGCGCCTGCACCACGCTCAGCCAGCGAGTGGGAACCGGTCTCCACATGGGATCCAAACCCTCGGCGGGAGCGCTGCCGCACTCCCAAGCAGCGCACTCTCCAGTGCGCCACTGGGCCGGCCCCAAATCTGGATTCTAATCACAATTTTGCCACATTGATAGTTTCACCTCTTCAGGTAGGAATAAAAATAGAATCAGTTAGGTTTGTGGTAAAGAGGAGGGATAATGCATAAAAAGCAGAGCACACATTAGATTCTCAGGATACAATATATTTCATTATATTTGAAGAAAAATATGTATGTACGTATGTCCCATGTAAAAAGTTACACGAAACTTTATATTGACTGTCATGATACTGTTACATTATTCTCATATGTAATGTATAAATTTTGAACCAAAAATTCATTTTTTGCAATTTTCATTTTGAATCTACATGGTTTTTTTCTTCCTAAAAAGAAAAAAAAGAAAAAAGATCCACTCTCCCACTTTATGTCATCCTTGTCAATCAGTCCTGCCCTGTCGAAACATAGCCTAGGCTGAGCCAGTCAAAGCTTCCCCTCAGTGGACATGTACTGCATTCATTATGAATATGTTAACCAAGCCTGGCAGTCAGTACATGAAAAGATCATCTCTCCTCAGTGGAATTGTTGATAATGTCAGAGGATATGAGTCTCCACTGCTGGTGGCTACCTTGCCCACTGGGAGCAAAGAGCCTATACATAAAATGAAACCAGGCAGGAGCTAGCAGAGCAAAGTGATGGAGAGAAATATGATGTTTAGGATACTTGAGGCCCCAAATCCACATTTTCCAATTACATTAGCAAATAAAGGACTTTTTGCTTATAATCATTTGAGTTGCATTACTGTCACACATAATAGGACACTATATTTGATGTTATTTTCTAAAAATTTTATTACTTTTCTTTTGATATAGGTTCACCATCTACCTGGAATTAATTTTTATATGGTGTAAAGTAGGGTGAGTGGAAGTGATTTCTTTATTTTTTAACTTTAAAAAATATACAATAGTTCAAAACCCCATTACAAGACCCCATTGCTCTGTAGTGCCACATTTGTTGAACTTCCAGTGTTTGTACGAGTCTGCTTCTCAGCTTCCTTATCCAGTCTGTGAGTCTAATTTGTCCATCTTGTGTCAATGCCATAGTGTCTTGTATAATAACCCTTGATATCAGCTAGAGAAGTAGTCTTTTATTGTCCTTCTTCAAGTTTACCTAGGATATTCTTGGCATTTGGCATATCAATATATATTTTTCAATTGGCTTGTCAATTCTATTTTTAAAAACTTCTGGGATTGATTTAGTATTACATTGAATTAAATTCTATTTTTAAAAATTTCTGGGATTTACTTAGTATTACATTGAAACAACAGTCTGTTGTTTCAATACATGCATATACTGCACAAAGAATCACTCAGGGTAGATAGCATAGTTTTGGACCTGTTAGTCCACCCCTTTTCCTCCCTCCCACCCCCATCCCCTCCCAGGCTCTGGTAATCATTATTCTACTCTCTACCTCTGTAAGAACCACTTTTTTATTTTTGATTCCACATATGATTGAACCCATGCATCTTTCTGTGCCTGACTTACTTCACTTAACATGATCGTTTCCAGTTCCATCCATGTTGCTGCAAATGATTAGATATCATTTCTTTTATAGTTGAATAGTATTCCATTGTGCATACATACCACCTTTTTTTATCCATTCACCCACCGATGAGCATTTAGGTTGATTTCAACTCTTTGCTATTGTAAATAGTGTTGCAACGAACATGTGAGTGCAGGTGGCTTTTTGATATATTGATTTCATTTCCTTTGGGTATGTACCCAGTAGTGAGATAGCTGGATCACAAGGTAGTTCTAATTTTAGTTCTCTGAGGAACCTCCAAACTCTTTTCCACAATGTCTGCACCAATTTACACTCCCACCAACAATGTAGGAGGATTCCTTTTTCTCTGCAACCTTACCAACATTTGTTATTGTCCTGCTGACAGAAAATAACATTCTATCTGGGGTGAGATGATATCTCATTGTGGTTTTAATTTGTATTTCCCTGATGATTAGTGATTTTGAGCATTCTTTCATGTGCTTGTTG
>NW_007735448.1:31671-32556 GCF_000696425.1 Galeopterus variegatus | reverse complement strand
TAGATTATTAAAACAACTAATGTCACAAAAATCAGTTGTTTTTTCTAATCTCTTTGTCTTCTACAACCTAAATCTCATTTTCATGACTAAATTTTTAAGCCACTTTTTTTCCACCCAGATTAGGCTGGATATCTGTGGCAGCCAGCTTCCCAGATGGTCACCAGCAATTCTTATTTCTTGGGTATTAACACTGTTGTGTATTTCCTCCACCCACCCATTTTAAATAGGGGTGACCTGTAACCAATAGGATGTTTCAGTAATTGATGTGTGATTTTTAAGGACAGGTCATAAAAGATAGTAATGCTTCTTTTCTCTCTCTTGAATCGCTCTCTCTGGGGAAAGCCTGCCACAGTACTATAAGGAGGCTCGCTCAAGCAGCCCTGTGATTTCCTAGGTCTCTTGGCAACAGCCAGCAACAACGTGCCAGCCATGTGGGTGAACCATCTTGGATGTAGGTCCGCCAGATCCACTTAAGCCTTTAGATGACTCCAGCCCTGTTTAACATTTTGACTGCAATCTTATGAGATACTCTGAGCCAGAACTGCACCTAAGCTCTCCCTCATTTATGACACACAGAAACTTGTAATAATAAATGCTTGTTATTGTTTTAAGCCACTAAATTTTGAGGAAATTTGTTACATAGCAATAGATAACTAGTACACCACCCTTGCCAATCTTCCTATAGTACTAATTTTTTTTTTATCATAATACCTCATCACTCCATTTATATAATTGTTTCTGTTCCCACTCACTTCAAGCTGTATGAGAACAGACAGATTTTCTCTTGTATTTGCAATTATAAACTTGGGCTTCACACTGTGGATGTCACTTAGCAGATGCTAAGTTAATACATGGGCTAAAAAAAAGATAAGAAGGGAGGTTAAG
>NW_007735448.1:28552-30801 GCF_000696425.1 Galeopterus variegatus | reverse complement strand
AACCTAACAGAAACTAAACATGATTAATTAATATGAAGTTGTTCTAAAACTAAAACCATAATTTTTAAAATTTTAATTTAAAAAAACAATGATCTTTGTAGTTTAGTATAAAATCAAATATGGCTTCCAAGAGGACCTAGACTGGACAAGGTGGTTAGTCCCACTTCCAAGAAAGTCCTCCTGTTAAGATCCTCATTGTCGCCTTATATAGAAATACATTGTTAACTTACAGGGAAGTTTTTTTTTTTTTTTTGGTTATGAATATTCATGAGATACAAAGCTGATTGTCACCCCTCATGCCCAAGATATGAAGGTCAGATTCATACCAGCAGCATACCCATTACCACAAATTGCATTTGTACCCCATGTCCCCCACCCAATTATCCCCAACCTCCCTCCACCTCCCACTTTACCCCCACTCCACTTTGTAGCCCAAAGAATGTTCTCTCCCTCTGTAAGACCAACACACCACTGCGGTCTTTCTTTCCTTTCTTCTTTCTCTCTTAGCTCCCACTTATGAGTGAGCACATGCGGTGTTTATCCCTCTGCTTTGCTTATTTCACTCAACATAAGTTTCCCCAGGCTCATCCATGTTGTTGCAAATGGGGGAATTTCATTCTCTTGTATGGCATAGTAGTATTCCACGGTGTATATATACCACACTTTCCTCATCAAACCTACTGATCACTCGACTACACTGACACAGGGAAGTTTTGAATTTCACTTCTTGGGAGCCAGGGTTGTAGCAGCAGATGAAGCAAAGATCTAAGGTACAGAGAGAGGTAAAATTTAGAAATTCTGGTCAAGGATCACCTGAAAGGTTTCCAGATATCTATGGAGGTTTTTAAGATTTGAAATGGATGGGAAAGCACTATTTTTAACACCCAACTACTTTCTTTTTTTTTTATTTATGAAGAATATTCATAAGATACAAAGCTAATTGTCACCCAACAGCTTTCAAATTAAAAGGAAGTCTCTTTTGTTCCATTAAGTTCAGTGATGCATTTGGATATATTGTACAAATGTAGACCTGGAATGAAGTTTAAGAATTAAGTTAGAGAGATAAAATTAGAGTCCCAGAAACCATCCCAGAGAAATAGAGAGGGCAGGATAAAGAGACAAATGGATCCAGAAAGGGAAAAATGAGAAAATGAGGACAGATTAGTGGGCATCCTTTCAGTGAAACATTGGATATTGTCTAAAGATCCCTCCAGGAATTATCTTGTCCTATAGGCTGTTCTCCTTAATTGTCTTAACATGGCCATCTTGCAACTCTGTATACACAGAAGTTAAATTGAAGAAAACTGATGATAATACAAATGATACATGTTCATAAAAATGCAAATAACTTTTTGTCTGAGATACAGTGGAACCCCATCCTGTAGAAAAGATGACCTCAAACAGTAAATGTTATTGTCCTATGGGGTATTAACTACTTTTGTATGTGTATTAGTCCGTTTTTGTGTTGCTATAACAGAATACCTGAGACTAGGTAATTTACAAAGAAATTTGGCTCATGATTCTGGAACAAATGCATCTGGCTGCTTCTACTCATGGTGGAAAGTGGCAGGCAGCTGATGGATATAAGCAGATCACATGGCGAGAGGAAGCAAGAGAGAGAGGGGGGAGGGTGGTGCCAGAGGCTTTTAAGCAACCATCTCTCTGGGGAACTAATAAAGTGAGAATTCACTCACTACCCCTAACCCCCAGGAAGAGCATTTATCCATTTGTGAGGGATCTGCCCCTGTAACTCAAACAGCTTCCAACACTGCCACACTGGGGACCAGATTTCCACATGAGTTTGTTGGAGACAACACATCCAAACTCTGTCAGTGTGGATTAGCAAATTTATTTTCTCAGTCACGAGGAGTCTTCAAAAAGTTTATGGAAAAGGCGTATCATAAAAAAAAAACAACTGTGTATTGATTTAAAAAAATTTTGCACCAAAGTAAACTTGCACTAACTTGTTTTAACATGATCTAGTTTGAAGCACTAAGAAGGATAAGACATCAGTTTGAAAAGAGCTCCTATCAGAGCAGCATGAATTCTGCTAAAATTGAGGAAAGAACAAACATAAAATTTATGGTAAAGCCTAGGTGGGAAAATGGTGAAATCATAGATGCTTTATGAAAAGTTTATAGAGAGAATTCCCTAAGGAAATAAGCACTTTACAAATAGATAACTCGTTTTAAGAAGGGATGAGACGATGTTGAAGACAAAGCTTGCAGCATCAGATCATCCATATCAAC
>NW_007735448.1:25397-28052 GCF_000696425.1 Galeopterus variegatus | reverse complement strand
TTAAGAAGGGATGAGACGATGTTGAAGACAAAGCTTGCAGCATCAGATCATCCATATCAACATGTGAGGAAAAACGTAATCTTGTTTGTGCTCTAATTAACAGTTAGACAATTAACAGCAGAAACAATAGCCAACACCACAGACATCTCAATTGGTATAGCTCACACAACTCCTACTGAAAAATTATAGTCCAGCAAACTTTTCACTTGATGGGTACCAAAATTGTTGCACTCAGATCAACTGCAGACAAGAGCAGAGCTTTCAATGGAAATTCTAAACAACAAGGATCAAGATCCTGAAGCATTTCTTTAAAGAATTGTAGCAGGAGATAACACATGGCTTTACTAGTATGATTATGAAGCACAATCAAAGCAGTGGCTACCAAGAGGTAGAAATGGTCCAGTCAAAGCAAAAGCAAACGGGTCAAGAGCAAAGGTTAGGGTAACAGGTTTTTGGGATGCTCAAGGAATTTTGCCTGTTGACTTTTCTGGAGGGCCAAAAAATGATAGCATATCTTTATTATGAGAGTGTTTTGAGAAAGTTAGCCAAAACTTTAGCAGAAAATATCTGGGAAAGCTTCACCAAAGTTTTTTTACCCCAACAATGCTCCTGTTCATTCCTCTCATCAGACATGGGCAGTTCCATGAGAACTTTGATGGGAAATCATTAGGTATCCACCTTACAACTGTGATTTGGCTTCTTCTAACTTCTTTTTGTTTCCGAATCTTAAAAAAACCTTTAAAGGGCACCCATTTCTTTGCTTAATAATGTAAAAAAGACTGCATTGACATGGTTAAATTCTCAGGACCCTCAGTTCTTTAGGAATGGACTAAATGGCTGGTATCATCACTTACCAAAGTGTCTTGAACTTGTCGAGAAATAAAGTTTGCATATTTTTTGTCTTTTAATCCCATTTTTCCATGAACTTTTTGAAGTCTCCTCATGTGCATGTGTGAATATATATGTATATACACCATCAGCATTTCCGAAGAATATATGTATGTGAGTATATATATATTGTTCAAATTCTCATTTGAATGAATAAAATCTTTGACATGTGTTTATTTTTTATTTGTATGAGAGTCATGTTTTAACATTAGAAAATTATACTGTAACAATGTATTTAAATAATTCTTGCTGAAAGTGCATTTTAGAATGAAGGTAACTAAGAAATTTTTCTTCATATACTTCTGTGCTATCTTCAAAAAAATGTTTAACTTGAAAAAAATGTTGGGTAAAAAATAAAATGTCTGTGAAAAGAGAGCAAAGGCTATCCATATAACTATTAAAATAAATGTTCTAAATGCTAATCAATAATAGATTATGTTTTTACATTCTTTTTTATAAAAAAACCTTTAATCAAATAATCATTTTCTTTACTTTTTAAAAAAGTTTTACCATTACAAAATAGCAGTTTTGAACAATTAATGTATATTATACTTATTGTGTTTTAGTTAAGTTCCATTTCTCTCTACAGTGTTTAGTAAGAAATACCCAAATTTTATTTTTATTTATTAATTTTTTAAAACAAATATCCACATTTTAAAGGACAATTACTTTTCTAGGCTAAAAAGGGGAAGTTTCAAACAATTAAAAAATTAAACCCAACCAATCAGGAATGCATTTGATTATAGTTTTGGGGCCAGTTTCTTCTATGCTTTTCATTCATTGTAAGCCACAGTCCACTGATTAGATTTTGAAAGGATTTTAATTTCACCAATTAAAATCCAGTTAATTTCCAGCTAATACACCTATTGAGTTCAAAGTAGTCCTTGAGTATAAGCAATCTGAGAATGAAGAGATTTGATGGTCATAGTGCTCTGATTAAATGAAATCTGTTCCTTAAAAAATAGTTTTGCAAGGTATGCTAAATTCCAATTATTCCCTTCACATTTGTTTCTTTTATTGTCATAACTTTTATTTTACATCATTATCCATAGTTAATTAATTTTCTGAAAAGTGATTTTCATGAAGACAAAAGTAAAATATTTTAATTCATTTGCTAACAATACATTTGAAAGACTAATTTCTATGAAAATTACTAATTAAAATCATATCATTATAAGAAATACAAGGCTAAATAGCTGAGTAATCTTTCGCATAAGAATGCTGACATTCTTCTCCGACTTGGCACAAATTCCTGTTATTACCACTTGCTTGGGGATGACTGAGATCCTTGCTGTAACTCAGCTGTTAATAGGTTTGACCAGAAGGGTATTTGAACTTGTTCAGATGAAAAAGAAAAAAAAGAAATAATTCTACTACTTTTTTAAGGAATGTGACCTTAACTAACACATTTTCATAATGTTTGTTTCTGTTTTTGTTTTTTATCAAAGTGCTTTCTTGTTATTTCCCTTTATATGAGCTTCAGGCGAGACATTGGGAAGGAAATGAAAGTCCTTTGTAAAATGGATATAAAGATGAGCAAATAACCCACATACAGTACTTCTTTATTCTTCGGCAGCTTGAAAATTAATATTATAATTAAGTTAACTACCTTGATCTACTTGCTTTGGAGAATGCAGTACCCTTATCTCTCTTTATCATGACAAATTAAGACTCATGTTTTGATGAGGAAAAGCAATTTACATACAAATAATAGTTTCAAACTATCAATCTTGTTTTCTACTCCTAGTAATTAAAGAGGTGACTTCT
>NW_007735448.1:22248-24204 GCF_000696425.1 Galeopterus variegatus | reverse complement strand
AAAAAAAAAAGAGAGAGAGAGAGAATCAACTGGTAGCAATAGTCTGATCATGAATAAGGTTTTAGACTTTATTTTTATTTTCTATTTATTTTTTTTAATTGTCATGTATTGATTGAACATATATAAGGGATATGGAGTTACATTTCAACATGTGAATGCAACGTATGATGATCAAATCGGGGTAATTAACATAGTCATCGCAAAAAATTATAATTCTTTGTGATGAGAAAATTTGAGCTCCTCTCCTCTATTCAATTGAAAACATTCAGGAAATTATTGTTAATTATAGATGCCTAGCACTACTGTACACCACTAGAACTTATTATTCCTATGCAGTTATGATTTTGTATCTGTTAACCAACCTCTCCTATCCCCCCTCCCTCTGCCCCTTCCCAGCCTCTAGTAACCACAATTCTACATTCTACTTATGTAAGTTAAGCTTTTTTTTTCTGCCCCATTTATGAATGAGAACATATGCTATTCATCTTTCTGTGCCTGACTTACTTTACTTAATATAATGTCTTCCAGACTTACCCATGTTGCCACGAATGACAGGAATACATTCTTTTTCATGACTGAGTAGTATTCTAGAATTCCATGTTGTATATATCACATATTATCTGTTCACTTGTTGATGAGTGCCTAAGTTAATTCCATATCTTGGCTGTTGTGAATAGTTATACAATAAACATGAGGGTGTAAATATCTCTTAAGTATACTAATTTCTTTCCTTTGGATAAATGCCCAGCAATGGGGTTGCTCCATCACATGGTAGTTCTATGTTCAGTTTTTTGAGGAAGCTCCATAGTGTTTTCCATAACAGACTATTTTTTTACAACTTCCAAATCTATTAATACCTCAGTAAGAATAGTAAAGAGCAAATTCCTTGACACTAATTTCATACTCGCAAGAACATTCGAGGAGGGCAGAGGAGCAGGGCTGCTTATACATCTAATGTATGCAACCCTGAGAAAAGACTAAGAAGTTTCAAGTAACACTGCAGCAGAAACAACCTCAGGAAGAAAGCAAGGAAAACTTTATTTAGTTGAGTTTAGTGCTCATAGATTATTTAATTCTATAGCTAGAACAGTAAACATGGTTGCCACAGGATCCAAATATAAAATTGATATTTCGGCAGGAATTATAGGCTTTAACTTTGCAAAAGTCTTAGGACCATGCTTAAATTTTGAACACTGTTGTGTATGGCTGTCCAGACAAGTTTATGAGATCATAAGGCTCCTCTATGATAGTAAAATCATCTTCATCTGTCACATTTCATCTCAGGGATTAGAGAGAGGCTAGAGAAGACCAACTCATCAGACATCCATCATTCAAATTGTAATCTTAGGACCAGTATGAGGATCAAAGTTAATATTTATTTTATACTTCATGTTCTAGGCACCATGCAGGTGATATACACACTTAATTTTTTTTTGAAATGTCAACACTCCCCTAATAAAAATTACAGATCAGATAACTCAAAGTTGGTAATATTGGAGCCGAGATTTAAACCCAGAGCTCTCTGACTCCACAACTGCTCTTAACCATTTCTGTAAAATTGCAAAGAATATTAACCCAACATGATCTAAGCCAGAGTGCTGAAGGATTTTGATCATGGGGGAGCCCAGATCAGTGGTTCTCAAAAGTTAGGCTGAAGATTAGTACCAAATTGGCTACAATAGAATCACCACAGATCTTTGTTAAATATGCGGGTCTCTGGGCCTGAACACCATATAATCTAATCTAATGGGTCTTGGGTAAAATCAGGTTTGGGTGCCACTGGTCCAGCATGAAATGAGAGAAACAAGGAGTAAGATACAGAAATATGACCCCAAATTTAGAAGATTAAGAAAGTATGAAATTTGGTACAAAGGGTTAGTGGGGTTGAGTTTCTACTTCCATGGTCATGAACATTGAAAAAGATATTGGAATTTCCATTTTAGACGATGCCTGATG
>NW_007735448.1:19167-21712 GCF_000696425.1 Galeopterus variegatus | reverse complement strand
CTTCCATGGTCATGAACATTGAAAAAGATATTGGAATTTCCATTTTAGACGATGCCTGATGATTAATACAGAAGCAGATATAATTATTTAGGGGAATTGGACTATATACTACAAAGTAGAAAATTATTTTTCCCAAAGCAAAATAAAACACAATAGCTCTGATTTTTTGTTTTTATTTTTTAAATCAGCCGTATTTAAAAATGGAAAAAGAACACGAACACAGGTGTGACACAATATTTCTGATTCAAATTAAACTCTTCCAACACTACTCAGTATTCAGGAATGTATGCAGGTGAAAATTATCTGATTATAAAAATGATACTATTCAAAGAAGAACAAAGTGGATTAAAACCAAGAAAATCTGTTATTTTTGTATCAAGAACGTTCTTGACTCTAAGAGCTATCACATGGTGGGAAGAAATAGCTAAGAAAATTGGAATATTCACATTTGAAAAGACAATTTCAAAGCAGCCAGTTTTACCAATACAATAAAATTTGTGCTGAAAGGAAAATAGGCAAGATAATTTCAAATAATTCCATGATATGTTAGTCTTTGGCTTCTTTCATTAATAGATGAAATCCTTTGTGGACTATTATTGCTATGAAGGCTATAAAATGCTTAGTTATAATCTTGAATAGCTTTGATGCAAACCTCAGGTTATTATGACAGAGTGAAAGGTTTCTAATGATGTCAGCAAGATAGGTTTGAACAAATCTTGAAGGGCAATTACTTGGAGAAGCAAGGTAGAAATGCAGACACATGGTTTCTAATCCTACTTCCATTACTTAATACCCATGGGATTTGATCATCGGTCTTTCTCCTATAAAATACAGATAATCATTGTTTTGCTCATATCACAGGAAGGTCCTGGGTACCAAACATGATAATGGTTAGCCTGGTGTCCTTAGAAATAAATGTATCCTGATATTTGTTCTATTGAACCCATACTTCACCCAGAACTCTATCTCTACTGTGTTATCTGTCCCAGTGCCTCCCAAACTAATCCAGAGCTCCCACTTTGGTCCTTTTCTCTTTATTACTATACTCACCCTTTTAATCCAGTCTCATGACTTTACATATATTGATTACTCTCAAATTTATATCTCCATCCCAAATTTCTCCAATGAATTTCAGTCTTATATGTACAATTACCTTTCTAACACATCTATTTAAATTTCTAATAATCATCTCAAAATTTTCAACATGTCCAAATATCCTCTATGCCATATTTTCTATTTACACTCTTTCTATCTCAACTCCAAAAGACTTTGAGGCAACATTAACTCCTCTCTTTCTCTCGCACCCCACATACAATTCACTAGCAACTCCTGTTCACTCCACCTTACATATATCCAATATGTGAACACTTCTCCCTGCTTCTCCTGCTGTCCTGCTGGTCCAAGACACCATTATTGCTCACCCACTCGCTATCTGCCTGCTGTAGAAATTGCTCTCCTCTCCACTGCAGCCAAAGTGATTCTTTTTAAACATTAGTCAGATCATTCTTTTAAAAAGCAAAAGCAATTATGTAACTGATAAGACCCTGGAGCATAATTGGCTTTTAATTGTGTTGAGATATTTTCCTTCTATACCTAATTTGTTGAGAGTCTTTATCAAGAAGGGATGTTGAATTTTGTCAACTGCTTTTTCAGCATCTATTGAGATAATCATATAGTCTTTGTCCTTGATTTTGTTGATGTGATGTATCATATTCATTGACTTTTGCATGTTGAACCATCCTTGCATCCCTGTGATGAATCTCACTTGATCATAGTGCATAATTTTTTTAATATGTTACTGTATTCCGATTGCTAATATTTTGTTGAGGATTTTATCATCTAGGTTCATCGAGGATATTGGCCTATAATTTTCTTTTTTTGTTGTCTTTATCTGGTTTTGGTATCAGAGTTAAGTTGGCCTCATAGAATGAGTTTGGGAGAATAGCTTCTGTTTCAATTGTTTGAAACAGTTTGAGTAGAATTGGTATTAACTCCTCTTTACAACTTTGATAGAATTCAGCTGTAAAGCCATCTGGACCAGGACTTTTGTTTGTTCGAAGATTGCTAATTGCCACTTCAATCTCCTTGCTTGTTATTAGTTTTTTCAGATTTTCTATCTCTTCTTGGTTCAATCTTGGTAGTTTGTATGTGTCTGGAAACTTAACACAATAAAAGGCATTTATGACAAGTCCACCACCAGTATCACTCTGAAGGAGGAAAAACTGAGGGCCTTTACCTTAAGAACAGGAACAAAACAAGGATGCCCACTCTCACCACTTCTATTTAACATAGCAGTGGAGGTACTAGCCAGAACAATCAGGCAAGAGAAAGAAATAAAGGGCATCCAGATTGCAAGAGATGAAGCCAAACTTTCTCTATTTGCAGATGACATGATACTATACATAGGAAAACCTAAAGACTCTATCAAAAAACTCAGAGAGCTGGTTAATAACTTCAGTAACATTTCAGGATACAAAATAAATACCCCCAAATCAGTAGCATTTATATACTCAAATAATGAATTAATAGAAAGAGAAATAAAGAA
>NW_007735448.1:0-18571 GCF_000696425.1 Galeopterus variegatus | reverse complement strand
ATAAATTCCCCCAAATCAGTAGCATTTATATACTCAAATAATGAATTAATAGAAAGAGAAATAAAGAAAGTAAGCCAATTTACAATTGTCACAAAAAATATAAGATACCTAGGAATCAATTTAACCAAGGAGATGAAAGACCTCTACAATGAGAAATACAAACCACTTCTGAAAGAAATTAAAGAAGACACAAAATGATGGTATGATATTCAATGCTCTTGGATTGGAAGAATTAACATTGTAAAACTGTCTATACTACCCAAAGCAATCTACAGATTCAATGCAATCCCCATCAAAATACCAATAACATTCTTCACAGAAATGGAAAAATCAATCTTATCTTTCATATGGAAAAACAAAAGACCCTGAACAGCCAAAGCAATCCTGAGCAATAAATAAATAAATAAATAAATAAAGATGGAGGCATAACACTAGCTGACTTCAAATTATACTATAAAGTTATAGTAACCAAAATAGCATGGTACTTGTACAAAAATAGACATTCAGACCAGTGGAGTAGAATTGAGAACCCAGAAATCACCCCTCAGGCTTATAGCCATCTGATATTGGACAAAGGCAACAAAAATCTACATTGGGAAAAAGACTGCCTCTTCAACAAGTGGTGCTGGGAAAACTGGATATATCCATTATGTAGAAGAATGAAACTAGACATGCATCTCTCACCATACGTGAAAATCAACTCAAAATGGATGAAAGACTTAAATATAAGACCTGAAACTAAAATTACTAAGGGAAAATGTAGGTGAAAAACTTCAGCAACTAGATCTGGGCACAGGCTTTATGAACATGAGTCTGACAGGACAAGCAGCAAAAGAAAAAAATAAACAGATGGGACTATATCAAACTAAAAATCTTTTGCACAGCAAAGGAAACAATTAACAGAGTGAAATGACAACCTAGAGAGTAGGAGAAAATTTTTGCTAACTATATATCTGACAAGGGATTAATATCCAGAATATACAAGGAAATCAAGCATTTATACAGTAAAATAACCCAATTAAAACATGGGCAAAGGAGCTGAATAGACATTTTTCAAAGGAAAACATACAAATGGCCAACAGATACATGAAAAAATGCTTAACATCACTAGTAATGAGGGAAATGCAAATTAAAACAACATTGAGATACCACCTCATCCCAGTTAGAGTGGTTATAATCAAAAAGAAGTTGATTAACAAATGCTGGTGAGGGTGTGGAGAGAGGGGAACACTCCTACACTGTTAGTGGGACTGTAAATTAGTACAAGCACTATGGATAACAATATGGATGTTTCTCAGGCATCTATAGATAGATCTTCCATACAATCCAGCAATCCCTCTTCCGGGTATATAACGAGACGAATGGAAATCATCATATTGAAGGGATACCTGCATTCCCATTTTCATTGCAGCTCTGTTTACAATAGCCAAGATATGGAACCAACATAAATATCCATCCATGGATGACTGGATAAGGAAACTGTAGTATACATATACCATAGAATACTACTCTGCCATAAAAAAGAATGAAATACTCCCATTTGCAATGACATGGATGAACCTAGAGAAACTTATGTTGAGTGAAATAAGCAAAGCACAGAGGGATAAATGCCACATGTGCTCACTCATATGTGGGAGCTAAGGAAGGAAGGAAAGACCACAGTAGTGCGTTGGTCTTACAGATGGAGGGAACATTCCTAGGGCTACAAAGTGGAGTTGGGGGGGAAGAAGAGGGGGAGGGAGGTCAGGGGATAATTGGGTGGGGACATGGAGTGCAAAAGTAATTTCTGGTAATGGGTATGCTGCCAGTATGAATCTGGCCCTCACATCATGGGCATGAGAGGTGACATTTAGCTTTCTTTCTCATGAATATTTTTAATAAGTAAAAAATCAAATAAATTTAATAAATTTTAAAAAACAATGTAGCAGAACTCATGTAATTGAAAGATTCAGCCAATGAAATAAAAAACAAAAATGATAGCTAAATCAGCAGGCTAGAACAAGCAGAAGAAAGGATTTCTTTATAAAGCAAATATATGTCACAGGGCCTAGTTTCTTGTAGTTTCAGGTTTTGCCTCACTTCTTAAAAGTACACATAAAATGTTAACCTTGCAAAAGACAGAAAATTTTCCCCAGGCTAAAAGTCTCTGTTGTAAGATAAAGAATTGTAGCACAGCAAGGTTACTGGCTCAAAGACAGACGAGTTACTGATTTATATGTAACGATATTGGGAAATTGCTATAGGGAGAGAGAATGTTTGCTCAGATCAAGCTTTTGTTGGTGGATCAACTTAACCTCTTTCAAATTGCATTATGGAATGTCACCTTACTTGTTTTACTGAATGCTACCAGTCTATATTGTTAAACTATAACCCCACCTATGTTCTTTTCCTGTAATTTTCTGGTCTGGAGAATAAATGTGGGGCGAGAACCCCAGTTCTTGGTTAATTTCCCAAATGGAAGGAATGCCTCTCTTGAGGGTTCTGGGAGATTAACCTGTTTGGGGCTTCTCACTGCTCAGAAGAAATGGGCTTTGAGTAATCTTTTGTGGCTCCATCACCCAGGGGAAGAGGGGTGAAAAATCCATGGGAGGCAAAGCAATAATAATGCCCCTACTTTACTTCTGATTTTAGTAATTTTGGTCTTCTCCCTTTTTTTCTTGGTCAGTCTAGATAAAGGTTTGCTAATTTTGTTAATCCTTTCAAAGAATCAACTTTTTGTTTTGTTGATTTTCTCTATTGTTTTTCAATGCCCAATTTCATATATTTCTGTTGTAATCTTTGTTATTTCCTACTTATACTTGCTCTTTGTTTAGTTTGCTCTATTTTTCCTTTTTTGTAAAGTAGAAGCTTACATTAATGATTTGAGGTTTTTCTTATTTTTAATATGTGTTTACAAGTATCAATTTTCCTCTAAGCACTGCATGAGCTCTGTATCCTACAAATTTTGATGTATTGCTCTTTGATCCTTATCTCAAGGTATTCTCTAATTGCCTTGTGAGTTTTCTTTTTACCCATTGTTTATTTAGGAGAGTGCTGTTTAATTTCCATACATTTCTGAGTTTTCTAAATTTCTTTCTCTTATTGTGATCAGAGAAGATTTTCTATAATCAGCCTTTTAAAAAAATTGAAACCAAAAAAGGTTATAGAAATATTTCCATTATCTTTCAATTCTATTTTTCCATGACTTTTTTGAAGTGCCTTTGTGTTTATATTCTGTTTTATTGATTTTTATCTAATTTATGTTGCTAAACTTAGATATTTAATTTCTGTTCTTGATTTCTTTTTATTAAGTGGACTTGTTGATTTGCTTAGAAATTAATTTGCCTTTGAAAAGTTTATTCATCTTCCTCTATTGAAATTAATTCGATATTTGCAAGCTATTGAAAGACTCTAGAGAGCTATTTCAAATAACTGTGGAGACTGTAAAATGAAATATGTAAATTTTAATAAGTTTTACATCTCTAGTTTTTGTGAAAATCAGGAGCCCTACTTTCTACAGAGTATTTTCTTATTCATCTGTCATTCATTGTATGTATTTGTTACTTGAACAAATAAATGTGCATATACTTGCTATATTTTTTTAAATGACAGATTTTTATGAAAATTAACTATTTTCCAAGACAAATAAAAATAGTGAGTAGAGTGGCATTTTTTTTACACTTTTGCAAACTCTTCAATATCTAGCTTTAAAGAAGACCTCATATCTGCTTCTTCATGCAATCTGTTTTGATATATTATTTTGTTGAAGAATATGAAAAAAATCTGGCTTCACATAGATATGTAGGTGGAAAAGAAGTAGCATTTTTGGAGCCTTTTCAAATAATTTTGAATGTTCTTGTTTAATAGTACATCAGATCTTGATATGTTGTAGTTTTCTAAAAATTAGCTACAGTATAAAATCTGAAACCATATCGATAACTTTTGATACTCTCTTACATAAAAATCCACTGACATATCTTGCATTTTGAATGGATCTTTTACCCATGCATGCTTTTTAAAATTTTTTTTTACATTGAAACATAATTATTTATACATATTTATGGGGTACAAAGTTGACTATCAGTATTTGTGTACAGTGTGTGATGATCAAATCAGTATTATTAGCATCTCTATCATTACAAATGGTAATTATTTTTGTGCCCATTAGCCAGTTTCTACTTAACCCCCTTTTCCCTCCCCCTTTTCCACCTCTAGTGACCATAGATCTGTTCTCTCCTTCCAAAAATTCAATGTATTATTGTTGCTAGTTCTCTCTCTTTCTTTCTCTCTCTCTCTCTCAGCTCCCATGCATGATTCTGTAACATCATGTATCAGTTATTTGGAAAATATTGTTTCACTGAGCTCTATAGATCGTCCAAAAGTTGACATATCTTATTATGAAAATTTTTAAATATAACATATTAAATAACATGTGTTAATATAATTACTGATCTCATTAGAGAAGCTTGACTAATACAGTTATTCAAAGTTCTAATTTTTATTCCAAAGCTCAAATTTCACCATTGGCATTAATCAAATACTACCAGCTGTTTTCCTTGAAATAATGAACTCACTTTGTTCATTTCAAAAATATATCTGCAAAATATCCAAGTACGAATAACCACAGTTCATCTCTCAGTCCTTCTTTGAAGTAAAAATGGTATTTCATGAAAAAAAACAGCTAATTCATTTTACGACTTGTCCAGTTGCACAAGTGTTTTTCCTAAGGGCAGCCATTATACTTCAATATGCTGCAGATTTGCTTTATGTACATTTCCCATTTTGGCACACAAAGATTTAATAAAGTTAATAAATTTTACTGCATTATCAAGAACATTCTTAAGTGAAACTGTTTTTTTTTACAAGTGTTGAGAAGTGCAAAATACTGTGTAGCACTGTCGGATGTCACTGTACTGATTCTTACTATGGTGCTTGTAGTTTTAGCAACTTTTGCTTTTGTACCTTGGTGCAAAATTAATACAATAAAAAGAGGAAATAATATCTTAATGTTACTACAAATGTAGTTTTGACTTTGTAGATCCACTGAAAGAGTCTTGTAGATCCCAGGGGGTCAGCTGACCACATTTTGAGAACTGCTAACTTAGATCATTGGTTCTCATTCCCAAAGAACCAGAAATTGGACTTCAAGTAGTGATTCAAGTTATTTGACTCATAACAACCAAATTCATAATGTGATAGGCCAGAAATTCAGTAAATTAATTTCTAATGGAAGACATTCTTTTGAGTTAGCTTGCTCAAGTATCATATTCAGGACACCTTTTCTTTAATCTGTAAAAATAAACTTTTTATCAGAAGGTGTGTTTGTGTCTTGGTGATCCTGGAATCAAAGAAAAGACTGATAAATAATCTCAAGACTTACCTCTTTTAAACCATGGCAAAGCTTGCCTAACTTGCACTACTCAAAATAGAGTACATCTCTCCAGGGACATATTTTTGTCTGGTAAATCAGTGCTGGAGAAACAGAGATACTTTGGTTTGAGGACTTCCCTCTACTGATCATGACTGGTAATTTTGACAGTCTTCCAAGAGTCATAGCCAAATGATTGTTGCTGCTAACGAAGCCATAATCTTTAACACTCCAGTTCTACTTCTATTAGATTAAACCCAGATCTTTGGAATTTGATTCTTCAGTGTTGTTAGATATATTAGTCAGTTTTATTTTGCTCATAAAAGAATACCTAAAACTAGGTAATTTATAAGAAAATTAAATTTATTTCTTACAATTTTGGAGGCTAGGAAGTCCAAGGTTGTGGAACATGAGTCTCGTGGTAATGCAGGGTATCACATGGCAAGAATGGCAAGAGCATTTTCATGTGCTCTACTTATAAAGCCACCAGTCTACTCCCATGATAATCTATTAAAGCATTACTCCATGAATGGACTAATCCATTTCTAGGGCATAGTCCTCTTGATCCAATCACCTCTTAAAGACCCCACCTTTCAACACTGCCACATTGGGAATCAAACTCCCAACAAGGGCTTTAGTAGGGAAAAATATTCAACCCATGGTTAAAAATGCACAGTCTTGTTGTTTTTCTCCACAAAAAGCTATTATATCTGTTATGTGTGAACTTGGTCAGACTAATAGTTAAAGAAAAGTGTAATATGTTTTTGGTTTTTCATTCTCCCGGAGCCATATTACTGTTGCCACTGTATATCATCTCAACCATCCTATTAGATATTATATCACCATCCCTGGAATCCTTCTATTCCAATTATCAAAACTATGCCAAGCTAATTTTGGCGAAAAACTGACTGCAAAGACCCTTTTCTATGCATCATTTTTTCCTTGAATGAACTGAAAATTGTCACTCCAGTGAAATGAAGCCATATCCTCTTCTAATTTACAACTCACCTACTCAGTCTCTCTGCTATTTTCACTTGAACATTAGATACACTAACTTGTTTGTTCATGGAAACAAGTGAAAAACAAAAAACAGCAAATACTAAAGGGATATTTCTAAAATATATAAAAAATATAACTTTAAAATTCGGCATTCATCTCAGGATTTTATGGACAGCTGGCAAAAAGGAGTTCAACAAGCATAGTCACCTCTTGCTAAAAACCTATGTTTTAAAACTAGTGGCACCAACAAGACACCACACGCAAACATAAGAGTTAAGAAAACTGTACAAATAATAAGCAATTCTGTGAATAAAGAGATGTGGTAAAATTCTAACTGTAAGAAATGATCTAAGAAATTAAATAACCAATAGAATTGCTAGGCATCTTTTATTGTTGGATCAACTAGATTAAGAACTGAAAGTATTCATATTATGCCATCAATTGACAATTAAAAGAAATGATATCAACAGAGTAAAATCAGGGTTTCATAGAAAAGAAAACAAAAAAATCAGCAAACTAGAATTCAAGCTGCAAAAAAAGCATGAAATATTCTTGCTAGTCTGCTAGAATAAAGAGACAAAATAGCTTAATAAAATAAAGCTAAAGTGAGTAGAGAGGGAGGGAGGGGGGAAGGAGGGAGGGAGGGAAGGAGAGAGAGAGATGCAGCTATGAGGAATAAAGAAATGGTGGGAAAAAATTCTACACATTCAAATGAAAAGAGACAGATTAACAAACAGCAACAGATAAGGTGTAACTGAAGTCATCCATGAAATGAATATTTACCTGCTGTCAAAGAGGAAAATGATACCTTGTAGTAAAATTACACCTTAAAATTTATAAACCACTTTACTTAAATTTACTCATTTCAATCTCATAGGAAATTTGGTAGGTAAATATCCTCATTTTATGAGTGAAGAAAATGTTAAGTGGCTAGATGATTTTCCCAAAGTCTTCCAAAAATTTAATCAGAGCTCAAACCCAAGACTTTTATATATTATTTAATCAGTTTTTCAGACTCAATATTATTTGCTAAGGTAGATATTGAAAATGTATGTCAAATTTTTCCTTCTAACCCAGACTCGGCTATCTATTTCCTTTCCTTCTGCTTCTGGGAACTACATTGTATGTGAAACTTACATTACTGCAGTGACTGGCTACAGAAGAAGTTTATGATTTCTAATCTCAGCTGGGCCTTCAGTGCAGCTCAACAGTCATCTCACTCATCACTAGTAGGCTCCTTATCCTATTCCTCAGCACACAAACCATAACAGATTTGTCACTTTCCTCCTGCTCAAGCCCTCCCCATCCTCGGCCTGTTCCACTTTCAGCAAATTAATTTGCCCTCTGCTAACCTAGCACAATAGATGTCATTTGATATAAATTTATTTTCCACTAAAAATTGAGTTACCTTTTTTGTATTCTTGCATCTTGTTTTCTGTCTACCTCAGAGGAAAAAGTGCCCCTGATTTTTCCAACTATGCTTCTGATGGTTATTTTCCAATCTTATTCCTATAACTAATTCCCTTTCTATAGTTTTCTTTCTTACAAACCTGTTTCATTTTGCTCCACATTAAAAACATCTCTCCTCCACTTTGACTCCACCTGAGCTGCCATCCCATTTCTCTCCTTCCTTTTACCATAATTCTAGTTGCAAAGTTAATGACACTCCCCTGGTTCAGCTTCCTCACCTATTGGTCCCATCTGGCCCAGAGCATGAGATCTAGCATCAGCTTAGCAAGTTTCTAAAATAAATAAATGAATTAGTGAATAAACTTCCACTTTTAGGCTCCCTAAAACTGATTATGGGCACAGACTCCAGCCTTGAGAAACATATTTGGAAAGCTACTTTGCAGTTCAAAAGGATTTCTTACATGAAAGAAGCATCATTTACTGCTTTACCGCTTGGTTTTCCAAACTGGTTATAATCTCCATGTCTTCTTCTTTCTAGTCTCTCTCCATCACCAACACCTTCTCCACTTCAGATGGGAAATTCCATTCTGTACACATTGCACTGTACTATACTGCTACCCAACCCAAAGCTTAGTGGTTCAACTGGTCTCTTCTTGAGTGGGCTCTCTTATATGGTTGAGTTAGATGTTCATTTCAACTGGAGACATTTTTGGCTTCTTCAATCATGTATCTGGTGAGGATGGCTGGAATAAGTGGGGTCTGGTGAAGACTTTCTCTCTTCCTGGCACCTCATTAAGTTGCTAGCTTGGGCTTCCTCATACAATGGTGGTCTCACGGTGGCTGGACTTCCTACTAGACAGCTGTTTCCTTCATCAAGCCCACGTGAGGGCTCCAAAAGACTGAAGCAAAGCTGCAAGGCTTCCCTTGACCTAGCTTTGTAGGTTATACAATATCACTTCTACCATATTTTATTGGTTACAAGTGAACCACAGGGCAAGTTCTAATTCAAAGTGAGGAAACTATACAAGAGTATGAATACTGGGAAGCATAACTCATTGGGAGATTATGCTATAGAAGAAACTATCTTGGAGGCTAGCTACTACATATACTTAACTGTTTAGGTATGTACATATGATATATATAGCTATTAAGGGACAGAAATTATCTTTAAGTGCCTACCAACCAGCAAATGTTTGTTGACAAAGTCAATATAAGTCAGTCATGCACAAAAATGCAATTTAATCAATTCATATGAAAACATTTTAGAGGTTCAGACAATTTTAATTAAAGCTGAAAATTTACTACCTATATAAAGTGGCAATATTAAGTGAGCCTATAAAACAAATGATACAGATTGAGTATAGATTAACATTTGTTGACACCAACTGTGTGCCAAACATTGTGCTTGCAGCTGGACCTCAAGTTGCTTTAAGAATTAATTAAAATATAAATTAATCCCTTCATATGTATATGCTTTCTAGTGAATAAATAAAATGATATTTATAGCTGAAACACATTCAGATCTTTAATTCTAAATGTGAAAATCTATTGCCAGGATTATAGTAGAATCCAAAGGCAAAACCACAAAGAGAATTTATATAGAGAGATGAATAGATAGATGAAGGAAGGAAGGAAAGAGGAAGGAAAGAAGGAAGGAATGAAGGACAAACATTCTTATTCCTTCAGAAAACCTACTCTATATATTTACAAAATAGTTATTCACAGAGATGCTTAAAAACCCTATGAAACCTGACTCATTTTTAATCCATTCATTTAAAAAATTATAGGTCTTCCAAAGTTTTATGACAACTAAAATGATAATGTAATGTTAAGCAAAAAAGCTAATCTGAAGAACTTGATAAGTTGCAAAATAAACTATTAAATACCAAGAGGGCTTTTAAATTCATATGAATATGCCATCTGCATATTTTCAATATGTATAATAAGCACAAACTTAAACTACATTATATCTTTTATAAATGTGTTACTTACATGAAATGATATTCTTAGAAAGGATTTTCGTTTGCTTTGAAATATTATTATCTCAAAGCTGAAAAGCCTGAGTATAATGTTATATAAGAAACACCAGATGGTAACTGTATCATGCTATAATGAAATTTGCAAATGAAAACTGAAGAGGGAAATAATATTCCCAATGGTTGATAATGCTGAAATAATTGTTTTGCTAAAGAGACAAAAATTAAATCCAATCCTTATATTAAATCTACAATGCACCATAAAAATATTTCGCCAAATAATTACCTGTATTTATCCTAAAAGGTCAAGTACTTAAAATGTAATTTACTAAAAATATTGTAATTATTCTAAAATTAAAATATCACTTTAAGAAAAATAAAATGTCACAAACTATTTTCTTATTTCATCTTTCTCTTCCATAAAAAAATAAAATGTTTAAAGATTCATTTGCCAATTTTTCATCATCAAAGTATTTCTGCATTGCTTTTACTCTCCAATGTGCCCTTTTATTTTTTCTCTATTTCTTTCATTTCTAAATGATCTACCTAGTTACTTCACCCTTCTAAATCTCTAGTAACTCTTTTCTACCACAAATTTTAAAAGTTCGATAGGTTAATTAATTCCTCCTTAGCCAAATCAAACCCTCTTTACATTAAACATTAAAATAGAGGACCTCAAAGATCTACTTTACTCAACCTAATTTAAATCGGTTATAACCCAGTATCTTTGATAGCTTTTCACATAGTACCAGTTAATAAAATGATAATTAATATTGTGGATATAAAATTAAGACTTCAAAATTTTTATTTTCAAAAATCACATTTCTTTTACATAAAATTTCATTCAGGAATTTTAAATAAATGTGAGTGTTATCATCAGATCTACATACAATAGATTCATTAACACCAATTTCAAATATTTCCTGATTGCGATCGGCATGTTGTCCCTATATGTATGTACAGTCTGTTGATTATTGATTTTAACTACTTTTCTCCTTTTTTTATCAGCCATATGTTATTGACTATTCCTAGCAGTTCTTTTAGTAATAATTTTCAGTGGAAATTGCAATAAATGCATATAACAAAATTGTTTACATACATATGCCCCTTTATTATGTCATTTACAAGAAACAGAATTATCTGTAGTTTTCTTTTGTTTTTCACTTTTAATAGATTAGCAACTAGCCTGTTAATAAATTTAACATCTTTAATAAATACTGGATAGTGGGATATATGAATTTATTAATATTATGGCATTTATTTTATTCTAAATAAAAATCACTTACAAACTACAGAGCCTCACTCGGTGATATTTCAAATAGAGTATAACTCTACCATATTTACAATATCTCAGCTCTCAATTTTCTGAGCACCCTTGTGTTTGATTAGAAGGAAGTGTAATATTTTCCCATAATCTTCAGGTTCTGAGGGGGCTGGAGTGATGGAAGGAGATGATCCTTACATACAATTAGTGCTGTGAGAGATATCTCGATAGCTGTACTTTAGTGCCAGATGTTTTTGCCATTTTTCTGCTCTGTTGATCTAGTTAATCTATGGCACATACTGCTACTGATTTTCTCTGGACACCTGACGTGTAGTGCACATCTCAGATCGATGAGGAGGTTCTTTCCTCGGCTCATTGTCAGCTCTTTCAAAGAGGTCTCCCCAAGCAGGGCATTAGGACTCCTGTTAACACAGTTCTTTCCTTTAACAAGGATCACAGATTTGAGGAGTCGGGCCAGATAAGCCCTGTAAAGACGTTTAGTGTTCAGGCATCCCTTTAACATGATGATTTCCATTCCTTTGGGTATACATCTAGCAGTGGGATTGCTGGATCGTATGGCAGTTCTACCCATAGTTGTTTGAGGAACCTCCATACAATTTTCCATAATGCCTGCACCAATTTACAGCCCCATCAACACAGGAGGCTTCGCCTTTCTCTGCCAGTGTCCCAAAATAAACAAATAATTGACAGCCCCATCAACACAGGAGGCTTCGCCTTTCTCTGCCAGTGTCCCAAAATAAACAAATAACTGAATAAATAAATAAATAAATAAATAAGGCCTTTTCTTTGTGGCATCTACCCATCATTTCATCAACATGCCTTACCACTCTATATTATCTCTTCTTCCACTTGAGCCTTGCTGCTCTGATTTGGGGTGCCCAGCAGACAGCCAACTGGCAAAGCGAAAATGTGTTTTGTGAAGTCATCAGTGCCACTCAAACATCTGTCTTTTTTTAAAAATTGGAATATTCAACACCAAAATTATTACCCAACCATCTAAAACTATAAAGCCTACATTCAACTTGGCATAAAAAATTGAAAAACATTTTGATCTCAGTCCCGTGTGGTTCTTAGAGTCACTTTGAATTTTATACACAGCATTTCACTGAATATGTAGACTAGTTAGAAAACATTGGTTCTTTTTCAGCTGGATGTACAATTCCTTTTTTTTCTTCATATTAGAAATCCTTTGATAGAAGTATTACAGTATTAGCCTATAATTTAGTTAAATGAATTTAAAACTTAATATGGCCCTTAGAGACAAGGGAAATGAAATAATACACATAATGCATAGTAATAAAGAAATGTGGCACCCTGAAGAACTATTCAGAAATCTAATATTGAGAGTAAAAATGAGTAAGACTAACAGCTTGGATAGAGAATGTAGGTAATAGGTGCATTGTGAAGAAAAGTGGTTTATCTCGGAGTGTTCACAGTTTCTCATTAAAACAGACATCTCTGATCTCCTTCAGTGCTTCCCAGTGAAAACAGGAAAATCACAATGATGAAAGCGTTACCGATTATTCTGTGTTCTTAAAACCTAAAATTTCATATTGAAATGAAAGAAGTTTCTGTTGGAACAGCTGTAAATGTAGTACTTGTATAACCATAAAAAGCAATTAATCAAGGACAAAAATTATTTTAAAAATTCTACCAAATAACCATTTATTTCATGTAATTACAGTAACATAAATACTACTAAATGACTTCTATTATTTATACTAACATTATTCACAACTTGTACAGTTAGACTTACTCAATACAGGAAATGTCAGTGTGTTAGTGAATAAGTGGTCATCATTAAATATGTAGAAATTATTACGGGAACACAAAGAAATGGTAGAGTGAGCTAGAATTTATTTAGCTAAGTGGTGCTTTATGTATCTGTCATTTAATTTTCACAACATTTTTATATTTTTGGTTCTTATTATTAAAAGATCCATTTTACAAGTTAACAAATAAGTGATGCTCATGGAGTTAAATAACTTCCCAAGGCCATGCATCTCGTACATGGTAGGACCTTCTAGATCCAGGCTCTTCATTCTCCACGTTCTGTCTCATAATTCTAACTGTAGTGAAAAGAGACAATTTCTTCTCAAAACAGTTCTTACCTTCTTTGTTTTAGTTTACACTGGAATAGTGACTGTCACTCTCCCTTAACACTTTCTCCTATTTCCTTCCCCAATTTTGCCCCTTCTTCTTAAAATAATAGATTTATATAACTTATGATTTTTTTGAGTGGTACTCATACATGGAATCATACCCATCAAATAAATACCTGTATATCACAAGGCGATCTTCTAAAGATTGACAGTGATGCAAGCAATATAAAAATATTATCCTCAATAGGATGATCCTGGAGGACATTATATTCAGTGAAATAAGCCAAGCACAGAAAAATAAGTACCACATGTTCTCAGTCACGTGGAATGTAAAAATGTTGACCTCAGAAGTAGAGAGTAGAACAGTGGTTACTAGATGCTGGAAAGAGTGCGGGGGAGATAGGAGAAACTGGTTAACAGATACAAAACTACAGCTAGATAGAATAGTTCTAGTGTTGTATAGCATTGAAGGGTGACTATAGTTAATAACACTTTATTGTATACTTTCCAATAGCGAGAAGAGAGGATTTTAAATGTTCCCCACAGAAAGAAATGATAGATGTTTGAGGTGATCGATATGCTAATTACTGTGATTTGATCATTGCACATTGATTGCATATGGAAATATCACGCTGAACCCCATAAATATGTACAATTGTTATGTTTCAATTAAAAATATTACTCTCTTTAGATGAATCACCTTAGTGTAGTCAGAGATTCTTTGATAGAAAAACTAAATTTCTCATTACTAACTTGATATGTCAAATAAATATTTTCATAATTATTAATTTGTACAGTTATTACAGTTGTACTTCAGTTGTCCAACCATCATGAGTTTTGCTACATTGCCTGCTGTCCTCTGTGTGCTAGTAAAAACTGTTATCATTCTGCTCATAAAAAATTCATGTCTAGCTGTTTTCACTAAATTTATGTCAGCATCCTGTTAAGGAGACTGAAAGCACTCAAGTTCCTTAAACAGGAAGAATTTTTACTTATTTATTTATTGAAACATAACTGATTGTACATATCTGTGGGGTACAGCATTGAATATCTGAACAGAAAGAACTTAATGTAAAAAATAGTTGACTAATTATTAAATTGTAAGTAGTTGTTAACTAGTTGGAGGAACAAATGGAAAATGTTGGAATAATGATGACTTTCTAGAAATTGGTCTATTTATTAATCTTTTCAAAGAAACTGTTCTTTATTTTGTTTATGCTATTGTATTTCTATAATTAACTTGTTTTCTTAACATTGTAATTTGTGTTTGGTATATTGTTTTTCCTAACTTCTTGAGTTGGATGAGTTACTAATTTCTCAGCCTTTCTTCTTTTCTAATCTTTGCATTTATGAAAATTTTCTTCTTTTTTTTAAATTTTAGCATCTGTTGAATTTATTCAGCATAACCACAGAGGTATTGTCTTCATGCTGTCACACATAGACACAAATACAAGTACGGTGCAATATCCATATTTAGCCCAATTGCATTCCTTCTTAGGCTCATTTATACGTCTTCATATGCCACAGCCCGTCATCTAAACAGTGGATATTTTCAATGCGAAATCCTTTGTTTCTCAGTATCTTTTGTATACAGCTTCATAACTCCAACATGCAGAGCAGGCAGTTTTCCTTCTGCCATAATTGTAATAATGGTATCTACTGAATCAGGGTAAAGGTTAGCTCCAGGAGAAGTTAAGCCTAGACATGTGATATTTGCTCTACTGAGTACAAATTTGATGGCTCTTTTATCAACCTTTTGCTGTGGCAGGATAAAAGGATACTCGTGAACATTAGGGTTGGATAAATAGGCACCTCTCTTTGTCAAAAAATATGGTAATTATCCACTTACTGTAAGGACTTCTATATGTTTATGGCATCGACTATTTTGACAACACCTTCCTAGGCATGCTTTTATTGAGCCATAGTTCAATACCTGGAAATTGCTCTATCAGTTAGTTCTTAATACCCTTAATAACTGAGGTTTACAACTGGATGCAGTTGGACACATTTTCTTTTTCATTCACTTTCTTAAACATGATCAAAGGTAAAGGAGCCGATGGTAGGGAGGGAATGGGAAAGAAATTGAATTGGCAAAAGTCTGGCAGATGACAGAGGACTGGCACTGACAGAGTTGCTGTTGTTATCCCCAAAAATTTCTTATCATTTTAGTTGCATTCCATTTATTTTAATACAGTTTTTTTTCATTTTGTTTAGATCTAAATATGATCTAAATTCCATTAATTTTTTTCTTTGATCACAAAAAGTATTTTTTAAGTTTTCCACAGAATGACAAGGAAGTGACTACTATTTTAAAAATTTATTTCTGTTATTTTATTATGATCAGAGAATGTAATCTGCTTAAATTCAAGTTTTGAATATTTGTTGAGATTTGTTTTGTTGACCATATGTGGTCTTTAATTATTGGGCATAAAGATAAAGTTTCAAAGTTATATCTATTAAGCAGATTATTTAATTGTGCCATTTAACTCCTCAATTTTTTTTGGTTTAGCTCTTTTTTTTTCTTTTTTTATTATGAATATTCATGAGATTCAAAGCTAATTGTCACCCCTTGTGTCCATGATGTGAGGGCCAGATTCATACTGGCAACATACTCATTATCAGAAATTGCATTTGTACCCCATGTCCCCCACTCAATTAACCCCAACCTCCCTCCCCCTTCCCTCTTTCCTCCCACTCCACTTTGTAGCCCAAGGGAATGTTCTCTCCCTCTGCAAGACCAATGCACTACTGTGGTCTTTCTTTCCTTCCTTCTTTCTCTCTTAGATTCCACGTATGAGTGAGCACATGTGGTATTTATCCCTCTGTGCTTTGCTTATTTCACTCAGCATAAGTTTCTCCAGGCTCGTCCATGTCATTGCAAATGGGAGTATTTCATTCTTTTTTATGGCAGAGTATTATTCCATATTGTATATATCCCACAGTTTCCTTATCCAGTCATCCATGGATGAACATTTAGGTTGGTTCCATGTCTTGGCTATTGTAAACAGAGCTGCAATGAACATGGGAGTGCAAGTATCCCTTCAACATGATAATTTCCATTCCTCTGGGTATATACCCAGAAGTGGAATTGCTGGACTGTATGGAAGATCTATGTGTAGTTTTTTGAGAAACCTCCATACCATTTTCCATGGTGGTTTTACTAATTTACAGTCCCACCAACAGTGCAGTAGTGTTCCCTTCTCTCAACACCCTCGCCAGCATTTGTTATTCATCATCGTTTTGATCATAGCCAGTCTAATGGGGGTGAG
Source organism: Galeopterus variegatus (assembly GCF_000696425.1). NCBI lineage: Eukaryota > Metazoa > Chordata > Mammalia > Dermoptera > Cynocephalidae > Galeopterus > Galeopterus variegatus. The sequence goes on along the minus strand of NW_007735448.1, from coordinate 2,183 downwards.
GTGGTGTCTGTTATAATCTCCCTGCTGTAACTGTAGATTTGTTTATTTCATCTTGTAACTATCACGGTTTTATTTTACTTTATGTTTTTAGGCACACATAGGCTTAGGATTGTTGTATCTTCTTGGTAAATTTATACTTTTGTAATTGAGACTTTATTATTATTATTATTGAAAAATAATTGATTTTACATATTTCTGGGGTACAGAGTTGACTATTAATATCTGTGTGCAATGTGTGATGATCAAATCAGGATAATTAACTTATTTACCACTACAAAAATGTGATCATTTTTAGGTCCATTGACCAATTTCTTGCAAACCCCCCTCTCTCTCCCCCTTTCCCACCTCCAGTAACCAGTTCTCTTCTCTCCTTCTGAAAGTTCAATGTATTATTATAATTACTGTTTCTTTCCTTCCTTCTTTCCTTCTTTCTCTTTCTTTCCTTCTCTCTCTCTCTCTCTCTCTCTCTCTCTCTCTCTCTCTCTCTCTCTCTCTCTCTCTCTCTCTCTCTCTCTCTCTCTCTCTCTCTCTCTCTCTCTCTCTCTCTCTCTCTCTCTCTCTCTCTCTCTCTCTCTCATTTATTAGCTCCTACTATGAGCTTATGCAGTATTTCTCTTTCTGTGCCTGACTTATTTCACTTAACATAGTTTTCTTCAAGCTTATTCATACTGCTATGAATAGCAGAATTTCATTCTTTTTTATGGCTGAGTAGTATTCTATTTTGTGTATATAAACCACATTTTCCTTATTCAGTCATCTGTTGATGGACATTTAGGTGGGTTCCATATCTTGGCTATGGTAAACAGAGCTGTGATGAACATGAGAGTGCAGGTATCCCTTAAACATGGTGATTTCCATTCCTTTGGAAATTCTGCTACTGGGTATTGTATCTGTACTTGTTTGGTACAACAACCTGTAGTATTACTTGTAGTTCTACCTGTAGTTGTTTGAGAAACCTCCATACTGTTTTCCATAATGGGTGGACTAATTTACAGTCCCACCAACAGTGTATAGGGTTCCCCTTACTCTGCACCCTCACAAGCATGTTTAGACTCCATCTTTTATTTTATCTTTTTGATAATAGCCAATCTAACTGTGGTGAGATGATATCTCAATTTGGTTTTGACTTTCATTTTTCTGATGATAGTGATGTTAAACATTTTTTCATATATACCTGTTGGCCATTTGTATGTCTTCTTTTGAGAAATGTGTATTCAGCTTCTTGGCCCATTTTTAAATCAGACTGTTGTTGTTATTAGTAGTAGTAGTAGTATTAGTGTTAGTATTGTTATTATTATTTTACTATTAAATTGTTTGAGTTCCTTGCATATTGTGGACATTAATACCTTTTTAGATGTATAGTTTGCAAATATTTTCTCCTTTGATGAAGGCACCAAGAACATACATTAGGAAAGAACAACCTCTTCAACAAATGGTGCTGGGAAAACTGGATATCTATGTGTAAATGAATGAAACTAGACCCATACCTCTCGCTATATACCAAAATCAACTCAATATGGATTAAGGACTTAAATATAAGACCTGACGCTATAAAATTACTAGAAGAAAACATAGGGGAAACACTTCAAGATGTCTGATTGGGCACAGACTTTATGAATAAGACCACAAAAGCACAGCCAACAGAAGAAAAAATAAACAAATGAAATTATATCAAACTAAAAAGCTTCTCTGCACAACAAAGGAAACAATCAACAGAGTGAAAAGACAACCTCTGGAATGGGAGACTCTTTTTATCTCAAATAATGTTTATTGCCTTAAAATCTGTCCCTTTTGTAATATAGTTACAAGTATATAAATTTTATTCAGTTTAATATTTAACTGGCATTTATTTTTTATTCCTTTACCTTAAAACTTTATCCACTCATATTTTAGACATGTCTCTTGCAAGTAGCATATAGCTTGAATTTATTTTCCTTTTTATTTTAATCCAATCTGAAAATCTTTCTCTATTAACTGATAAATTAAAACATTTTATATCTATTCTAATTATAGATACATTTGAATTTATTGTTACCATGTGTTCTTACTGCCTTATATTGACCAATCTTTTTCTTTGCTTCTTTTCTTTTCACCTTTTTTCATCCTCTCTTACATTGGCTACTGCATTGATATGCTTTCCCCTTTTCCCTTCTTCTTGTGGAAAAATTATATTGTTATTGATA
>NW_007735447.1:77025-78018 GCF_000696425.1 Galeopterus variegatus | reverse complement strand
GCTGTCTCCTGGCACGGCCGCTCCAGACCCATCGCCATCTTAAAAGCCTCCACAGTTTGTTTTAATTAACTCTACTGAGATTAAATTCTTTTCATATAAATATTGGATATTTGCATTTCTTATTTCATGAAGTTTCTGTTCATATCCTTTGCCAGTGTCTTTCTCTTGAGAGATTAAAATTTTTTCTATATTTTGGAAGCTCTCTTTGCATCTAAAGGAAGCAGTTCTGATACGTATATCATATTTTTTAAAGGTTATTTTTATATTTAAAATTTTGCAAAGTGCTTTTAGATAGTCCATATCAAAACAGATAAACTTTACCTCTTTTTTACTTAGACTTTTTCTGGTTTCATTAAAAACATTTTTAAAAATTAAATGTTTTCTTTGAAGTTCATTGTAGATTCATGTGCAGTTGTAAAAAACAATACAGAGATTCTCTGTACCCTTTGCCCAGATACCCCCAGTAGTAAAATTTTGAAAAACTATAGCACAAAATCACAACCACAATGTTGAAGTTGATAGAGTCAAGATGCAGAGGAATTCTATCAGTGTAAGGATCCTTCATGTTGTTCTTTTTTAGCTATAGCTACTTCCCTCCCACCTCCACCCGACAATTAATCTATTTTCCATTTCTGAAATTTTGTCTTTACAAGAATTTGTATAAATGGAACCATACAATATGTGACCTTTTTGGATTGCTTTCTTTCACTCGGCGTAATTGCCTAGTGATTCATCCAAGTTGTTTCACAGGTCAATATTTTGTTCCTTTTTATTGCGTTCCTTGGTATGAATGTACCACAGTTTGCTTAATCATTCGCCCAATGAAGGCCATCTGAGTTGTTTCCAGTTTGGGGCTATGATGAATAAAGCTCTATGACATTTTCTCTTGGTCTGTAGATCATCTCTTCATCTACTTAAGAGGCTCTTCTACAAAGCAAAAGTTTTGAATCTTGATGAGGCCCCATGTGTCAAATTTTCCTTTTATGTGTCATG
>NW_007735447.1:72385-76687 GCF_000696425.1 Galeopterus variegatus | reverse complement strand
AAGCAAAAGTTTTGAATCTTGATGAGGCCCCATGTGTCAAATTTTCCTTTTATGTGTCATGGTTTTGGTGTCAAAAACATAACAACATGGGAGCTCTCTGCCTAGCCCTAGACCCCAAATATTTTCTCCTATGGTTTTTTTTTTCCTAAAAATTTTATAGTTTTACATTTTACAGTTAAGTTCATGTTCCATTTTGAGCTAATTTTTGTATAAGATGTGGGGTTTAGATCAAGGTTCTTCTTTTTTGCCTATGGATGTCCAGTGACTTTTGCATCATTTGTTGAAAAGGCTGTGGTTCATCTACTGAGTTGCTTTTGCAACTGTGTCAAAAATTGGTTGAGTATATTTCTGTATATCTATTACTGGGTTCTTTGTTCTGGTCTATTGGTCTACATGGCTATCTTTCCCCATACCTCAGTGTCATGATTAGCATAGTTGTACAGAACTATTCTAAAAGAAAAAAAGCAACAGACTGGATTACAATTTCAGGATCAGAAATATTAGAATAGATGGATTAAGAATTATAATTTGCCCTAATAAAAATATTGTATTGAGGTCTGAAAATAGTTTCTTACTTTTACATTTTGTCTGTTTCAATGTTATTTCTACCTTGTCATTTCTTATCTCTGGACTTATTTTTGATTAACACCTTGTGATTTGTCTAGTTTTATTTTTCAAAAACTAAGATTTTTTATTTATTTATTAAGTCTGCTTTTCTATTTTCTACCCCATTTATTTCTGCTTTTATCTTTATTATTGCCTGCCTTGTGGTTTCTTTTAGTTTACTTTGTTCTTTCTCTAGTTTTCTTTAATTGCAAATCTATTTCATTTATTTTATTCCTTTATTTGCAATAATTTTTTTTATCATTATACAATGTAATTGATTTTAATGGCCCTTTACCAATTCCTCTTTTTACTGTCCCTGGCAAACCCCTTTCTTCTTCCCCTTTCCCACCACAAGCAATCTGATTGGTTCACTTTGCTTAACAAGTTCAAAGGATTATTGTGGTGGTTGTGTCTTTGTTTTCCTTCTATTTGTTTATTTATTTTTATTAGCTTGTGCATATAAGTGAGAGCATGCAGTATTTCTCTTTCTATGCTTGGCTTATTTCACTTAACAAAATTTTCTCTAAGTTCATCCATGTTGCTGTGAATAGTAGAATTTATTCTTTTTTATTGCAGAATAGTATTCCATTGTGTAAATATACCACATTCCACAGAATTTTAATATGTAGTGCTTACATTATAATTATTTTTAGAATTTCAGAATTTTTGATAAGACTTTTGCGTTTCATCCTAAAGTTGGTTATTTGATAGAAGTTTTTTCAATTTCTACTTTGAAGAACATTTCTTAAAATTTATTTAATAATTTCTAGTTTATGAACTTACTTCTGGTTTTTTTGTGACTAAATTTTATCATGTTCCATGTGTACTTGTAAAGCGGGTGTGTTCTCTGTTGTCATTGTGTAAACTTATGTATTTATAAAATCTACCTATTGATCATGTGTAGTGGATTGAATTATGTCTGCACAGAACTCATTGGAGCTTGAACTGTTTTACCCAAGTTTTATGTATTAGAAACTTAGCCCCCACTGTGACTGTTAAGAGGATGGGAAATCCTATTATGGTAATTGAAAGGTGGAGCCTTGAAGAGGTGATTGGATTCTAGGACCGTGCAGTAGTGAATGGATTAAAATGGTGGTCAAGGGCATGGTTCTGAGGTCTTTAAAAGAAGAGGAGAGTCTGTCTTTCTCTTTCTGCTCTCTCTGCTTCCACCATCTTGCACTGTGAGACCCCTGGGTCACTGTCACCACCACCAGATGGACTTTGGAGTTCTCAGCCTCAGAAACTGTAAGCAATAAATTTCATTTTCTTATAAATCACCCAGTTTCAAGTATTCTATTGTAGCAACACAAAATGGACTAATACATCATGCTAGGTCATTTATGTTCTTACTTAGTTGCTATCCACTTCATCTGTCTTGTCCACTGAAAATGGCATGTTAAGTGTCTCTCCTAGCATAAGTGTGTTTCTATTTATTTCTCCTTGAGTGTCTTATTGTTTATTTTTAAAAGATGATACCTATGTTATTTAGTAGTTACATATTTACTACTGTCCAATCTTCACCATCAGTTGGAAGCTTTTAGCACTAATGAGTATCCCACTTTGTCATACTTGATGCTCTTCGGCCTGAATTCTACTTTGATATTAGAATCATAACCCCTTGCTTAGCTTTTAGCCTTTCTAAATCATTTTGTTTTAAGTGTATCTCATATGTACAGTATATTGTTCGAACTTGCTTTGTGAACCAAAATAAAAGTATCATTTTCCTTTAATAATGAGTTTAGCCCATGCAGATTTATTGATATAACTCATGTTTGCCATATGATTTCATTATATTGCTATGTATATTATATTTTAGTAGCTATGTTTCTCTGTGTTATATATCTGTTTTACTCTTTTATTTTCTAAAATTTCTCTTTGTAATTAGAAAGGTTTATAGTTTTGTTCTAGTGATTACCTCTGTTCTCATTTTTTTTCAAATGCCTTTAGTACTCTGTTTTCTTATTTAATCTTAAATAATGAGTTTGTCTATCTTTAAAGATATCCTTTGACTTCCACTTATTGCCTACATGACCATTGGTAAATTTATTCTACTTTTCTTTTCCCTTCTTTCCCCACCCACTAACTAACTGAATTATTCCTGCTTTCAAAACATGTGACATTTATACATTGCTCTTCCACCACTGTTCCATGCTTGTTTGTCTTAGATGCTCACCATTGGTCCTTGTGCTGAAGTGTTCTTAGTTTTTTGACAGGTGAAGTTAATTTTTAAGAAGAGCTCAAGAATAGTTCCTGAGTACAGTATTCCCTAAATTTTTGCAGGTTGAAGACTGTGTTTCTATAGCCTTATTTGACAGAGAACTTGGCTTCCTATCTAATAAGTCCTTGATTCACACATAGCTTGAGTTTTGTGACAATGTTGCTCCACTATTGCCTCATTTGTACATGTCTTGGGAAGTCTGGTAGTGGCCTAATCCTCTTACTTTTGTAAGTTATTTGATCACTTCACTACAGACCTGGAAAATTTTAAAATTAATCTTTGAAGTCTAATAATGTTACTAAACTATTCCCAGATATCCCATGGGCCCTTTTAATGTGTAGAATTGTATCTTTTAGTTTCAGAAAAGTTTCTTGGATCATAGTTTTAAGTATTTGTTATGCTTTATTGTTTCATGGATTGCTTTACATGAAGTGAAATTGTTACACTTCATGGATTGCTTTGTATTGTTACATGGATTGCTTTGCATGAGTCGTATTGGCTTGTCTTCCATTTCAACCACTTTCTCTCTGGCTTATTTTACTGCTTAATTTACTTTATTTTATTCTCTTGTTTTCTTTCTTTCTTTGATATTCCTTATTTCATTTTCATTTGATTAAATTCTTTCTGGGATACCTTGTAATTTAATCTTCATTTCTGACATGATTTAATCTTTTTCTTTGATCTCTCATTTTATTTCTTCATGTTTTTATCTATTTCTATTCTTAGCATTTGGGTTTCTCATTCAAGTTGTTTTTTCATATCCCAAGTGCTTATTTGAGGGCATGCAATTCAGTATAGAGAGCTGTAGTGCAGTTTTATTTTTTCTAGTTTACATTTGGCTTTTTCGAGAAATCTTTATTGGCTTCAGTATTTAGATTGCTATGTTCTGTGTTATTTGAATGCCAGCCTTTTCCAGGTGAAGTCTGTTTCTGTCCATGAACTTTGTGGACAAGGTTGCCAGTTGGGGTCAGTTCCAAGATTCCTAATTCAAGAGATCCTCTTTGCTCAGTACAGTGGATTGCAGTTTCTGTAAAGGATGCTTTTATATATTTATTTATATTTGTAGATGAGGGGCATGTCCATCAAGTTTTGGTTCTCTTTGTCTCACAAGAGTCCATATTTCCTCCTCTTGTTGCAGTTCCCTTCCACCTCCCATCACTGATGGCACACCCACCAGCTTTCCTTTCTGCCATCTTCTCCCCAGAAATGATGCTTGCCAGCCTGTCACCTGGAGCCCTGTGTATGTTTATGTGCTTTCTGTGTAGTCTGTGCACTGATCAACCAGTGTTATTTTCCAGTAGTTTTACAGTTAAGATGGCCTTTCTATTTCTGGATGTTGTTTTTCTCAATTTTAGGAACCTTCTTGTTTTCTTCTCTTTTTCATAAGGTTTTTCTGGATTTCTTTGGTTCTCTGCAAAGGCTTGGGACAGGAGCATGAGAGACAGCTCTGCTGGGAATTGGTGTTTATTTCTTTACTG
>NW_007735447.1:61775-71663 GCF_000696425.1 Galeopterus variegatus | reverse complement strand
ACAGGAGCATGAGAGACAGCTCTGCTGGGAATTGGTGTTTATTTCTTTACTGACAAGTAATGTGAAGTTTATGGTGCACTCTGTCTTTAGTTATCTTTGTGGTTTAATTTGCATTTATTTTTGATCTGTGGAGTTTATGGTGAACAGTGTGGAGAGATGTGGAATTTGGTGGCCGTCATTACTGTGGTTATGAGAAGCCCCTGCTCTCATTTTGAAGGTAGTGATATCACTAATCTAGATTCTGCATCTCTCTTCTTTCAGCCATGCCCCTTTCTCCTGTGGGATGTTCTTTGCTGCACTTCCTGGGAAGGATGAGATTTTATTGCTCTCTTTAGAGAAAACTATTTTCTGGATAAGATTATATTAATACTGAAATCTCTCACTGGGCAGAAATACAGTCTGCAGGACATTCCTCTGTGAGGAACCAGGCCACACCATTTCAGTACTACCCGAGGGATTTACATGGGTCAATTAAAAGTTGCTTCATCAAATCATAGCCAGTCTGATTGAGGTGAGGTGATATCCCAACGTGGTTTTAATTTGCATTTCCCTGATGCCTAGTGATGTTGAGCATTTTTTAATGTACCTGTTGGCCATTTGTATGTCTTCCGTTGAAAAATGTCTATTTAGCTCCTTTGCCTATTTTCTAATTGTGTTATTTGTTTTTTTACTGTGTAATTGCTTAAGTTCCTTGTGTATTATGGATATTAATCCCTTGTTGGATGCATAGCCAGCAAAAATTTTCTCCCACTCTTTAGGTTGTCCTTTCACTCTGTTGATTGTTTCCTTTGCTGTGCAGAAGCTTTTTAGGCTAATATAGTGCCATTTGTTTATTTTTGTTGTTGTTGCCTGTGCTTTTGGGCTCATGTTCATAAAGCCTGTGCCCAGACCAAGTTTCTGAACTATTTCACCTATATTTTCCCTTAATAATTTTACAGTTTCAGGTCTTATACTTAAGTCTTTAATCCATTTTGAGTTTATTTTAGTATATGGTGAGAGGTGCATGTCTAGTTTCATTCTTCTGCATATGGATATCCAATTTTCCCAGCACCACTTACTGAAGAGGCATCTTTTCGCCAATGTAGGTTTTTGTTGACTTTGTCAAATATCAGATGGCTGTAATCCTGCGGGGTGATTTTTGGGTTCTCTATTCTGCTCCAGTGGTCCAAGTGTCTACTTTTATGCCAGTACCATGCNCTAGTTTCATTCTTCTGCATATGGATATCCAATTTTCCCAGCACCACTTACTGAAGAGGCATCTTTTCGCCAATGTAGGTTTTTGTTGACTTTGTCAAATATCAGATGGCTGTAATCCTGCGGGGTGATTTTTTGGGTTCTCTATTCTGCTCCAGTGGTCCAAGTGTCTACTTTTATGCCAGTACCATGCTGTTTTGGTTACTATAGCTTTGTAGTATAATTTGAAGTCAGGTAGTATTATGCCTCCAGCATTATTATTATTTTTTTGCTCAGGGTTGCTTTGGCTATTCAGGGTCTTTTGTTGTTCCATATGAATGTTAAGATCGTTTTTTCCATTTCTGTGAAGAATGTCATTGGTATTTTCATGGAGATTGCATTGAATCTGTAGATTGCTTTGTGTAGTATAGACATTTTCACAATGTTAATTCTTCCAATCCAAGAGCATGGAATGTCTATCTTTTTGTGTCTTGTTTAATTTCTTTCAGTAGTGGTTTGTAGTTCTCATTGTAGAGATCTTTTACCTCCTTGGTTAACTTGATTCTTGGTATTTTATTTTTTTCGTCACTGTTGTAAATGGGTTCACTTTCTTGATATCTCTTTCTGTTAGCTCATTATTGGAGAATATAAATGCAACTGATTTGGGGGCATTTATTTTGTATCTTGTAATGTTACTGAAGTTATTAACCAACTCTAGGAGTTTTTTGATAGGGTCTTTAGGTTTTTCTACATATAGTATCATGTCATCTGCAAACAGGGACAGTTTGACTTCATCTTTTCCAGTCTGGATGCCCTTTATTTCTTTCTCTTGCCTGATTGCTCTGGCTATTACCTCCAGTACTCTGTTACATAGACATGGTGACAGTTAGCATCCTTGTGTTAAGGGAAAAGCCCTTGGCTTTTCCCCATTCAGAGTGTTACTAGTGGTGGGCTTGTCATAGATGGCTTTTATTATGTTGAGATACTTTCCTTCTATACCTAATTTGCTGAGAGTCTTAATCATGAAGGGATGTTGAATTTTGTCAAATGCTTTTTCAGCATCTATTGAGATAATCATATGGTTTCTGTTCTTGATTTTGTTGATGTGATGTATCACATTTATTGCCTTTCCTATGTTGAACCATCCTTGAATCCCTGGGATGAATCCCACTTAATCATGATGTATAATTTTTTGTTGTGTTGCTATATTCTGATTGCTAATTTTTTTTGAGGATTTTTGCATCTATGTTCATCAAGGATATTGGCCTGTAATTTTCTTTTTGTTGTATCTTTATCTGGTTTGGTATCAGAGTTATGTTGGCCTCATAGAATGAGTTTGGGAGAATGGCTTCTGTTTCAGTTGTTTGGAATAGTTTGATGAGAGTTGGTATTACTTCTTTAAAGGTTTGATAGAATTCAGCTGTAAAGCCAGCCAGACCTGGGCTTTTCTTAGTTGGAAGATTGCTGATTACCACTTTAATCTTGTTGCTTGTTATTGGTCTGTTCAGGTTTTCTGTTTCTTCTTGGTTCAGTCTGGGTAGTTGGTATGTGTCCAGAAACTCATCCATATCTTCCAGGATTTTATATTTGTTGTCATATAGTTGTTTATAATAGTCTCTAATGATTCTCATATTTCTGTGGTATCAGTTGTAATGTCTCCCTTTTCATTTCTGATTTTTGTTATTTGGGTCTTCTCTCTTCTTTTTTTGTTGACCTAGCTAATGGTTTGTCTATTTTATTTATCTTCTTGAAAAACCAACTTTTTGTTTGATTGATCTTTTGTATCATTTTGGGGGTCTCTATTTCATTTAGTTGTGCTCTGATCTCAATTATTTCTTTCTATCTACCTCATTTAGGGTTGGATTGTTGTTGTTTTTCTAGTTCTTTGAGATGTAGTGTTAGGTCATTTATTTAAAGTCTTTCCATTCTTTTTATGTAAGCATTTATTGCAATAAATTTGCCTCTTAGTACTGCTCTTGTGGTATCCCACAGGTTTTGGTATGATGTATCTTTATTTTCACTAGTTGCAAGAAGTTTTTTGACTTCCTGTTTAATTTCTTCTGGGACTTCTAGGTCATTCAGGAACCTATTGTTTAGTTTTCATGTATTTGCATAGTTTGCAGGGTTTTGCTTGTAATTAATTTCCAGTTTTTGTCCATTGTGGTCTGGAAAGATACTTGGAATAATTTCAGTTTTTAAAAATTTGCTGAGACTAGATTTGTGACCTAATATGTGGTCTGTCCTGAAGAATGTTGCATGTTCTGATGAGAAGAAAATATATTCTTTAGTTGTGTGAAATGTTCTGTATATATCTGCCAGGTCCAGTTGGTCTAAGCTGTAGTTTAAATTCTGTGTCTCTTTGTTGACTTGTTGCCTGGAAGAGGGGTGTTCAGGTCACCCACTAGTAATGTATTAAGGCCTATTTCTTTCTTTAGGTCTAAGAGTGTTTGCTTTATATATCTGGGTGCTCCAGTATTGGGTGCATACATGTTTATGATTGTTATGGCTTCTAGTTGGACAGGTCCTTTTATCATTATATAGTGCCCTTTGTCTTTTTTTATGTTTTTTGGTTTAAAGTCTATTTTATCTGATATAAGAATAGCAACTCCTGCTCATTTTTGGTTTCCATTTGCATGGTATATCTTTTCCCATCCCTTCCCTTTTAGTCTGTGTGTGTCTCTGCAGGGGAGGTGGGTCTTTTGAAGTCAGCATATACTTGGGTCTATCTAATACAGTCAGTCAGTCTGTGTCTTTTGAGTGGGGAGTTTAACCCATTCACATTTAGGGTAGTTACTGACAGGCATTTTTTAATTCCTGTCATTTAATTGCTTTTTTGCTTAGATGTTTTAAATATCTTTTTATCATTACTTCCCTTTTTATTTGTCTTTTTCAGTGTTAGTTGGAAATTTGAGGTGGTGTGATTTAGCTTCTTTTTCTTTTTCGCTGGCATTTTTGTTTTAATGGTGGGTTTTGCTTTTTCTTGTGTATCTGTGATAGTGATCATTATTATTCAGATTCTGGATGGACTCCCTTGAGAGTTTCTTGCAGGGCTGGTCATGTGGTGGTGAGCTCCCACAATTTTTGTTTGTCTGGGAAATACACGATTTCTCCCTCATTTCTGAAGGAGACCTTGCTGGGTAAAGAATTTTTGGCTGGCAATATTTTTCTTTTGGTATTTTGAATATATCATTCCCCTTTCTTCTGGCATGTAGGGTTTTATTTGAGAAGCCTGCTATTAGTCTGATGAGGGTTCCTTTATAGGTGACTTGATGCTTTTCTCTTGCTGCTTTTAGAATTCTTTGTCTTTCAGCTTTGCAAATTTGACTATAATGTATCCTGGAGAGGATATTTTTGGATTTAATCTGTTTGGGGACCTTTGAGCTTCCTGGATCTGAAGGTCTGCATCTCTCCCTATACCTGGGAAGTTTTCTATTATTATTTCCTTGAATAGGTTTTCAGTACCTTTTCCTTTCTCCTCCCCCTTCTGGAATACCCACAATTTGGATGTTAGGTTGCTTGAGGTTGTCTGCTATCTGTCTTAGATTTTCTTCATTATTTTTAGTTCTTTTTTCCGTTTTTTGGTCTGCCTTGGTTATTTCCAAAAGATCATGTCCGAGATCTGAAATTCTTTCTTCTGCTTGCTCTAGCCTGCTGCTGATGCTCTCTGTTGTGTTTTTTATTTCATTGAGTGAATCTTTCATTTCTAGGGGTTCTGCTACACTGTTTTTTAAGGTTTTAATCTCTTTGTAAATTTCCTCCTTCATATTCTGGATATTTTTACTTGTTTCCTTGTGCTCTCTAATTGAGTCTTCTTTTATCTATTTGAGTTTTCTTAAGATCATTACTTGGAATTCCTTTTCAGACATTTCTAGGATTCCCTGATCTATGGGTCTAGAATTTTAGCATAACTGTATTCCTTTGGTGGTATCATATCTTCTTTGTTGTTTGTAGTTCTAGTATTTTTTTGTTGTTGATGTTTGGTCATCTGGTGGAGGACTTGCTTGTTCTATTACTCTGGCATTGGCTATGAGGATAAAGATTTCCTCCTCTATTTGCAGGCTCTTCTGGTGACTCATCTTATATCAGTGTAGTGGAGTAAGTGGTAGGTTGCCTGTAGAATGGTTCTGGCTGCTCCTGTGGTGGTGAACTGTCCTTGTGGTGACAGAAGGTGGTATGTATATTACACCACCTTGGCTCCTGTTCCAGCTTCCTGTGACCATGGACTGAGCCCCTGGTGCTGCATGGGTCTTGGCTCACCTCAGCAGCTGCTGGGCTGTGGGCTCTTCCCTTTCCTCCAGGGCCTTAGACCTGGCCCCCAGTGACACGTGGGTCTCAGTTCACCTCAGCAGCTGCTAAGCTATGGGTGCTTCCCTTCCCTCCAGGGCCTTAGACTGAGCCCCTGGTGCTCTGAGGGTCTCAGCTCACCTCCTAAAGCCCTCATTCTATTGCTGCTTCAGGGATATCTAGCTAGACATTCATATTTTCTCAAAGGTCAGAGCAGATACTAATGTAATATTGGATGCTTTTTGTAGAGAGTAATCTCTGTATTGGTTATGATGTTGTAAACTCACTGAACCAGAAGCCATATACTCTCTTTCATAGTGAGAGTTAAAGTTGTGAATGTGAGATCAGTATTTTCTGAATGTAAATTTCAAAGTCAGTCACATCCATAAATTATGTTTCTTTAAAAATAAAGGTTATTTTCATCAGCTCTCACCTAGTTAGAGCAGAAGTGGGCCTCAGTCTTCTCAAAGCAGGCAGATTATGTGTATGAAGGAAGAGTCAAAGCCACCCACCCCTCACACTCCTGTGAGTGTTGTTGTGGTGTTGGAGAATGAAGTCCCTCATACTCATTGGGGTAAGAAGAAAGGCCAGCACCACTGCATGCCATGGCTGGGAGCCAAAAACAGGGCCTGAGCCTGAGGCTCCAGAGCCAAGGGTAGGGTCTTGTTAACATCACCTATTCCAGTTACTATGGCTGCATAACAAGGCATCCCAAACTGTGATGGCTTGAAGCATCAGTTTTTTCACTCTTAAGTCTGTTGTCTTCATAGAATTTGAAGGAGCTGGCTTGTTTCTGCTCCACTTGGAATCATCAGGGGCATCAAAGGCTGGAATCTGGAGTCTCCTGAAGCTTGTTTGCATATGTGTCTGATGCCTGGGCTGTGGAGACCCAGAGAGCTGGGGCTGGCCTGGCTGGCATATCTAAGGTGTCTCTCCATAACTCTGTGTCCCAGACTCTCCCAGATTCATGGGAAGGAGCTTCTTGATGGAGGAGTGTCAGTGTCCAGACTGTAAGATGAGTGTGTGCATTAGTGCAGCCAGATTTCGAAAATACAACCCGCTGCCTCATTTTATTTTCCCTGAGACTTGCAGCTCATATGACCTCATAGATCCCCTTTTTCTTTAGCCATTTCTGGATTTTCTGTCACTTTTAACTATGAGAGTCGTAAGTGGTGCAATGTTCCAAGAAATGTGTTGCCATGTGCAGATATTTTTCAAGAACTCTCGCTAACAGTAGTTGTTTCAGTCAGGTCAGTGTCTGATCACAAACTGATCCTTTCTTTCTATGTCTCATTCTAGCTAGAGGGCCTATGTTTTTATGGAGGAGGCTATATCAAGAGCTGGGGCCTTTCTGCCTTTGGGCCTCCTAGATTTGGGATTTGGATAGTGAGTTGCCCACTTTGGCTTATCGTGTGGTTTGCCAGACAAGTCATTAGGAGACATTGCTTGTCAGAAGGATATACGTATATTTGTGTAATACCTTGTCTCCATGATGGCTACACCCCCGACTTTGACAGGAGCCACTGGTTCCTATGAAGACAGGTAAAAGAGAGGCTGATTTTAGGCTACCACTCATAAGTGATTTTTTTCTACTCCACATGCTAACTTCTTGCTCAATTCTCTGACACAAAGTAGGTATCCTACAACTCAATTCAATTCTGACACGACCTGGAGTTAGTGTCAGACTCCACAGTTAGTTAAGGGCTCAGTCCCACAAGACTGCCCTCACTTCAGACCCCATTCACAAACATCAGGTTACCACTACTTCTGTCCAACTTAGCTACAAAATCAGGATTCCCAAAACCCTTCTTCAGGTACAATAATTTGCTAGAATGGCTCAGAGATGTCTTTCTTATATCAACACCAGTAAAAGGGCACTTAATGTTCCTGCTTTGCTTCGTGGTGGGTCAACAGGGTGTTCACAGACAACGGAATAGTTTTCTACAGAGATTGTTCATTGAAGCAGGGGTGAAAGTCTGCTGAGGAAGCTATTCACTGTCAGTGTTTATACTCTAAAACTTTATATGCTAAAATATAAGATTAAAAATGGCATCACAGAGTTGTCTAATGGAAAATTCCCCTATGAATTTGCATTGATCAAATTCCCTACAACTAGAAGGAAATACAATGGGGCCATTTGTAGCCTAAATTATTGCTTTTATGCAAATTGTTTTTAATATATTATTGATTGAAATGGCAGAGAATTCCTAATTCCAACTATTATGGTACCCAGAAAAAATGAGCAAATTAAAATAATTTAAAATGACTTTGAAAGCCTTAAAAGTAACTTAAGAGACTTAAAATGACTAAAGAGTGAATGCCCTGGCATAGTGGAATAAGGTGAAGTGAGGATCAGATTAGTTCCATGACATCTTTTTTTTTTTTTTTNATAGTGGAATAAGGTGAAGTGAGGATCAGATTAGTTCCATGACATCTTTTTTTTTTTTTTTCCTGGCAGCTGGACGGTTTGGAAATTTAATCCCTTGGCCTTGGTGTTACAACACTGTACTCTAATCAACTGAGCTAACTGGCCAGCCCTTAGTTCTGTGACATCTTTAGTATTTTTCTGAAACAGTCTTCACAAACAAAATGCATATCTAGTAACTTCTTACTAGACATAAACAGCAGAGTGCAGTTCAATACTTCTCAATGTCCAAAAAGCTATTGGCTGCAAATGTCTTTCATGACAGACAACAAAGCCTAGGCCCTGCTCTTAGCTTAGCTGCAAGGGAGTCTGAGAAGTGAGCGTCTGATGCTCCAAATTCTAGGTGAGAAGTGGTGTGACTCCCATCAAGTCCTTAGGCGTTTCCTCGCATTTGTGAAAATATCTTTCATTCGGGCTGGCCCGGTGGCGCACTGCTACAGTGTGCCGCTTGGGAGCGTGGTAGCGCTCCCGCCGAGGGTTCGGANGGGTTGCGATCTGTTGCCAGACACGAAAAAAGACAAAAAGGAAAAAAAAAAAAAAGAAAATATCTTTCATTTGTCCCAAGCTATGTATGTATGTATGTATCTATCTATCTGTGTGTGTAGGTATGTGTCTATTTATGTGTATATGTATCTATTTACCTACCTGTAATCTATCCATCTATCTATTATCCACTCTAATGCTACTGCCTTTGCTGCAATTCTGATCTACTCTTCCTTCCCTTCTAAATCAATAGGAGCTGCCTGTTCACATCTCAATCCTGGTCCTTCTACTTCAATTAGTACCTCACCAAGTGTGAGCTGCTGTTTCTCTTGGGCAGCTCCCAGTGGATGACTGGTCTTCAGAACAATGCTCAGCAGGTGGGCCAGGTGACTTCTCTGACTTCTCTGTCTCAGGGCATCTCCTAGCACCCTTGGGGGCAGCAGAACCCCAGCATTTGGCCTGTGATCTCGGTTGATGCTGCAGAGAGCCAGGTCTCTTTTCTGAAGCATGCAACCCCAGACAGACACCTCCCAGGAGCTCCCAACCTCTACCACTTGCTGTGGGGTGATTCCAAGCAATCATCTTCCCAAACCTGGAATAGGAGTTTTTCTCAGATAAATCATCACTTTATTTTCTACAATCATAGTTGATGGACATTTTTCATAAAATTGATTTTGTGATGTTACTTTCAGTTTGAAAGCACTGTGATTTTTACCAGCCTCTTCTTGTCTGGGCCACGATGCAAGTCTCTAGCTACACTTGACAGCACTTCAGGAACTTAACAGAAATAGCTGAATGTTTTGGGGAGAATTCCTCCCTCTGCCTCTTTCCAAAATGCTCTGTGAAGTTCCCTGTTCCCAGGGCAACCAACCTGCTTTAGGAGGGGCAGAGCTAATATGGCTGTGTGCGGGGCTGGAGGGAAGGAACTGTGGTCTGGTAGGAGACCTGGTTTAGCTGGGGTAGGAAGTGCCACCACTGGGCACTCATTTCCTAGCATGTGTCCCTTGGAGAGTTTGAAAAAAACCCTTGGAAACTTTGGCACTGTAAGTCCCCAACAGGGATAGCAGGCTGGGAGGGTGCCCTTCAAAAGAGGAGAAAGCTGCAGGCAGGATGGGTGGGGGTTGGCAGGGGGTGGGGGATGGGCCACAGGAGCAGAAATACCCCAATGCCAATCCAGGGGTGGAATTGTGTGCTGTAGCCTCATTTTACCATATTCAGGTTAATCTTTTACTCCACCACTCACAAGAGCAATTTGAAATGCATAAGAAAAAATTTAAGTTCAAGTCACAAGGCATGTCCAGCAAAATCTACTTATAAAATTCTTTATAGAATTTACAATAAAAATGCAGTGCCTTGTGCTATAGATCATCTTATCCAATGACCTTATTTCAAGTGTCTCAGTTTCTATATATAAAGAGATGTCTAAAAAGCAAAAACATGGGTGGAAAATAAATTTCAGAAATCTGAATTTACATTTTTAAACATGATTTACTTTCTCCTGATTAAAACAACAATATGGTAAT
>NW_007735447.1:59178-60993 GCF_000696425.1 Galeopterus variegatus | reverse complement strand
TACCTTCCAGTAAGTTGGACATGTTGAGCATGTCCACAGCATCATAATGGTTTCCTTTGTATTTTTCTCAGCTGGATGTGTGTTTTTTCCCTTAAGAACTTACAGGAATTACAAAGAATAAATAAAGTATGCAATGGCACAATTACGTGCATGTTGTATTTTGCTGGCATGCTAATTGCACTCCCCAGCTCTGTGAGCCTTCTTCTGTAGAAGGTGGTATCATCTTGAATCTGCTTTCACTATATTAGACTCAGACTTACCTGAGCACCAGGGTCTTCCTTCCAAATCTCAGCTTAATAATAACCTTTGAGGATAAATTTTAAGGTTTCTTGCCATTTAATTTGCATTTTAAAAATTTTAATCAGACTTTGATTTCCCAGTTCTTGGTGGGAGCCATGGGCCAAAGAGCATTCCTTGCCTGAGAATGTGGAGTTGGCCTGAGGACTCTGGCTGCAGGCACAGAGGAGGCTTGAGTGCACTTGCTGAGAAAGGAGGAATCAGCTGTGCAGAGAGGGGCCAAGAGGAGAGGGGCAGGCAGATAGGAGGGTGTGAGGGAAGCACAGCTATCTCCAACCTTTTTGCTGCTTATACTGGCACCAGTCAGCTGTGGTGGTGCAGTGGCCGGGGGCCCTGCCTCTGGGCTTGGACTCTGTCCTACTGTTTGCTGCTGTTTGTGCGTGGGGAGGTTCCTTAACTTCTTTGTTTTTTGTAAAATGAGACTATAATTGACTCCTCTCATCATGCTATTGCAAGCATGAAACGCAATAACTCTTTCATGTAGGTAAAAACACTCAGAAAACTGCCTGGTACAATGCACCTTCCCTAAGAAGAATGCTTTTTTCAGGGGTTAGCTTCTGCTGTCTCCCAGGAAACCGTGCTGTGTAAAGAAAGGGCAGGTAGTTGCTTGCCATTTTTGGTGGACATTAGTGCAGATTCTTACAGGCCTATATAAAAAATCTCCTGATGATGGCTTTTGCAGCTTCTGTGTATTTACATGCTCAGTCCAGGCTGACTTTCTCTGCAATCTTCTCAGCTCTCACACTCAGTTGGTAGTCTGGAATTAAGAAGCTGAAAATCATTTTATTTCCTGAAATATGATATAGTTTAGTAGGTATATCTCTTGCACAAATTCAGGTAATGTGTTGTGAGGCTAAGGTAGACATGGGTTTTCATCATCTTCCCTGGTCCTGGCTGACTGCCTTTCACAGGGACAGGGTAAAGCTGGATAGCACTGCTCTGGAGGAGGAGCTGTGGTGAAGCCTTGATGGAGGGAGTGGGGCAAGCTGAGGTCAAAGGTGGGTTGGGAGCACCATGGCCAGCCAGGGTTGGGTCTAGAGATGGCCCACATAGAGGCAGAGCCATGTCTGGAGCTTCACCTATGCAGCAGCCTCCCATCCGCTGCTGGGCCCCCATGCCCCAATGTTGTCCGTCTGCCTGGACCCCGCCCTCCACTCCCACCAGCCCTGAGCCCCTCCGCACCTCCCTCAGTGCTACTCATCCTTGCCCACAGTTGCTCCTGTGCTGGCAGGGCCACCCTTTCCACTGAGCCTCCCTGCACTAGGGTGAGACAACCTGTGGCACTAGGGTGGGAGCCCTTCAAAAGGGCTCCTCGTGCATGTGCTGAAGCACCTGTCAGGCTGGATCACAGATCCCTCTACCCTGTCCTGTGCAGGTCATGAGTCAGGTAATCAAAAGAAGAACCGGGTAGCTGCTGGCAACGTCGACATGCTTTATTCCTATGTGAGCTCTGCCGACCAGCGGTTGAGAGAGAGCCGCTGCCTTTTATACCAAAAGTACACAATAGTGGCAATGAGC
>NW_007735447.1:55267-58730 GCF_000696425.1 Galeopterus variegatus | reverse complement strand
CCCTCCACTCCCACCAGCCCTGAGCCCCTCCGCACCTCCCTCAGTGCTACTCATCCTTGCCCACAGTTGCTCCTGTGCTGGCAGGGCCACCCTTTCCACTGAGCCTCCCTGCACTAGGGTGAGACAACCTGTGGCACTAGGGTGGGAGCCCTTCAAAAGGGCTCCTCGTGCATGTGCTGAAGCACCTGTCAGGCTGGATCACAGATCCCTCTACCCTGTCCTGTGCAGGTCATGAGTCAGGTAATCAAAAGAAGAACCGGGTAGCTGCTGGCAACGTCGACATGCTTTATTCCTATGTGAGCTCTGCCGACCAGCGGTTGAGAGAGAGCCGCTGCCTTTTATACCAAAAGTACACAATAGTGGCAATGAGCCAAGGGATACATGGGTGCGCACACCGCGCTAACTCAACTCTACTCTTATGTAACTTGTTTACAATGGATATGCTGAATCACACCCAGCCGGATATAGGGCAAGAAGGCCTGACTAAACTAACTCCATTTTCCTCACAGCATCCCATGGGTACACGGTGGTGTCTGTTTGAGCCTCAAATATTTGAGTTACTACTAATATATATATATATATATATATATATTTTTTTTTTCCCCTGACCGGTAAGGGGGTCGTAACTCTCAGCACAGTATGTTCTGCACGATGCTCAGCCAGTGAGTGCACTGGCAATCCCTGTATAGGATCCGAACCCGCGGTGGGAGCGACGCTGTGCTCCCAGCACTGCACTCTCCCTAGTGCACCATGGGGCCGGCCCCATGTTTAATTTTTTGACGAACCTCCAAACTGTTTTTCACAGCAACTGCACCATTTTTCATTCCCACCAGCAATGCGCAAGGGTTCCAATTTCTCCATATCCTCTCGAATTGCACACTTTACAGCACCTTAAAGTTAAAAAGAAAATTAAAAATAACACCACTATGTAAAATGATTTCATTATGTATTTTGATACTAGAACAGCTAGGTTACCCATTGAGCTTGAGAAGTTTAAGTAGTATGCATAGATTCCTATTCCTAAGTCTGCTGATGAGATTCATTATCTTATTTAATTCAAATTTATATCCACTCTAAGCTCCCTCATATTGCAGTGTAAAGCTTCAAAATGCTTTTTAAATGAACATTTTGATTAGGAAATAAGTCAACATTATGTTTTATTTTCATTGTTGTAGCTACAGAACTAATTCATTGAAAGTTTCAAAGGTAATTAGCAGTTTTGTGAACTAGTATAGAATCTAGAGATTTTTTTGGAGGAGAGACTGCTAATTTTGCTAATTGAATAAAGGTGTTTCTGAGTACCATTTATTAGCCATTTAAAATTATAACTGTGCTTGTGGTAGAGATGGTAACTAGAGGACGCTATAATAACTGATTTAAAAACTAAAACACTAAGTTAAAATTTTCTTATCTTTTGCTGTATGGTTAGAGTTTTCCCTGTGTCAACTGGTTGTTTCAGCATTAGGTAAACATGCCTTAAATTAATTTTTATCTATGACGTATTATTTTGGTGGAAAATAGTTAACTGTCATTTTAGCAGCGAATGAAATAATCACTATAATAAGTATATGACTTACTCAGACAAGTTCATGACTTGTTCCTTCCCTTCCTCCCTTGCTTCCTTTCTTCTTTCTTTTTTTATCAGCATATAAGTAAAACAAAGCTTGAGGTCTTATACTTGCAGATATCTTATATCAAAGATACCAAAGTATCAAGATATCAAAGCTCTAATGATTAGGCCAATGTGGTATTGGTGCAAAGATAGAACTCACCAATGGAAAAAAAACAGAGAGCCAAGAAAAAGACTGAAATTTATAAGGCTTTCTGATTAATGACAAGGGTAACATGACAATTCAATAGTGAAAGAAATAATTTTATTTTTAATAGCCTGTGCTGTGTCAATTGGCTATCTATATGAGAAGAAAATATATGTTGATGTCTACCTCAAACCACTCACAAAAATCATTTCTATGTGGATTGCAGAGCTAAATGTAAAAGGTAAAATGTAAATCTTTTAAAGTAAAACGTATAAAAGATGTTAGTGAACTTGCAGCAGGGCATTAACTGTAAAGCACTAACCACATAGGAAAAAAAGAGATAAATCAGACTGTATTGAAGACCTTTTCATTATCAAAAGTTACTATTAAGAGAATGGAAAGACAACTTACAAAGTGGGAGAAAGAATTTACAGCGCATATATCCAACAAAGGATTCATATTAAGGCCATATAAAGAGCTCCTGCAAATCAATATGAAAAAACCCTAGACATCCCAATACAAAAATGAGCAAAATATTTAACTCTCATTTCACCAGAAGAGGACATCAAATAGCTAATAATCATATGAAAAGGTGCTGAACTTCCTTAGTTACAAGGGAAATCCAAATTAAAACCACAATGCCGTATTATACAACAGCCATCTGAATAACTAAATTGAAAAAGATAAAAAGTAGCAAATGTTGGTAAGGATATGAAGCAACTAGAATCATGTACATTGCCAGTGGAAATGTAAATTGCTACCATCACTTTGAAAGTGGCTTGGATAGTTTCTATTAAGAACATTTGCATGTGCTGTGAACTCACAGTCTCACTCTTAGGGATATCCCGAACAGAAATGCAACTATATTTTCATTTAAAAATGTACTAGAATATTCATAGCAGCAATAAAAATTAGATATATAATATATATAACAATATGAAAGAGAATATCAAGAACATACTATTGAGTGAAGGGTGTTAGACACAAAAGAGCACATATAAGATTTCAGTTACATAAAGTAAAAATACATACAAACTTATTCATGCATGCAGTTGGAAAATTGGATAGTGATTTCTCCTGGGGAGCATGATGACTGGAGAACTCATGATGGGACTTTGGGGCTGGGCATGCTTGCGTAGTTTAGGGTAACCCATTGAGGTCCATGTACAAGAGATGTACTTTTTCTTTTTTTGTATTTACTCTATCTAGGGATTGACTGCCCATTGCTGGTCCCTTGTTTTTGTAACTAAAGTTTTATTGGGAAATGGCTATGCTTGTTCAGTGCTGTCTGTGGTTGCTTTCATGCTATAACAGAGTTAAGTTGCCAGATCCATAGTACTTCAAAATAGGCAGAGGTTTTCTTAAGATGCAGACAAGGTAATACTGTACTGCAGATATAAGTGTGAGTATGTGTATATGTGAGCATGTGTGCTGGGTGTGCATGTGAATGTGTGTGTGTGTAGTGAATGAGTGCACATAGGCAAATGTACATGTACGCATGTGAGCTTATATGTGTGCATGTATAGGTAAGTCCATGTACGTGTATATTGTGTCTATATATGTGCATGTGTAGGTAAGTCCATGTATGCATGTGAGCCTATGTGTGTGTATCGGTATGTAGGTGTGTAGACATACATGTATGTAAGTGTGAATGTACACATGTGGCCCACATGTCTGCATGTGTGCACAATTGTGTGGAAGTGTGA
>NW_007735447.1:52704-54880 GCF_000696425.1 Galeopterus variegatus | reverse complement strand
GTGTGAATGTACACATGTGGCCCACATGTCTGCATGTGTGCACAATTGTGTGGAAGTGTGAATGTGCATGTATGTGTGCACGTGCAAATTATTTGGTGTAAACACATGCACAGCTGTGTGAGTGTGCTTGTATATGCATTATTGTGCCTGTATGCATGCATCCCTTGTGTGTCGGCAGGTGCATGCGTGTTCATGTGTGTTCCTATGTGGGTGTACATGTGAAAATATGCATGTGTGTGTTGTTACATCTGAAGATGGTTGGTTTAATTTCTCTTTTGTCTTGTGCAAGTACTTGTCTGGTTTAACATTTCAGGTACAGCAGCAACATTACCAGAAAACAAACTAATTTGTCTTGCTTACCTTGGGTAAAATAAATAACCATCTCAAGAATGTACATAAACTCTCTAATGCAGAGCAAACAAATAAAAACTGGTGCTTCTCCAGTGTTGTTATAGGCTTTGGAAATCATGGCCTTTGAAAGGAATTTTCATTTTAAAAATAATTATTTACTGACTATCAAAGACAAATCATTTGAGGCATTGTTTCAAAATATTGTTTTCTTTCTGGTAGAAGAAGGGGGCCTTCATTTTCTTCCAAAGAGAACAGCGTGTGTTTCTCTCTTGTGCTGCCTGATCTAGCAACCCCAGGACAAAACACCCACACACATATTGATTATTTATGTTACAGCATCTTGAAATGTTGTAGTTCATAGTTAATCTCAAAGGTGCATTGCCACTTAAAGTGTGTAACCAGGAAGAGTAACCAGAATATTGAGAAATTATTCTTCTGTATATGGTTTACACATCCAAATTATTTATTTTTCTACTGCATGGGCCTTACTTGAGGCCGTTCTTTACTAAAAGTAACGGAAGATATTGTTTTTCTTTTTAATTAGCTACAGTCCATACTTTATTTAGATTTTCTTGGTTTTTCTGTAATGTACTTTTCTGTTCCAGGACTCCATGCAGGATACCGTATAGGCATAGTGTCTCCCAAGTCTGTTCTTGGCTGTGACAGCTTCACAGTCCTTTCTTGTTTTTGATGACCTTGAATGTCATCAAAGAGGCATATTGGTTATGGGTTTGTAGGACAGCACTCAATTGGGATTTGTCTGACATTGTTCTCATGATTTGACTGCATTTGTGGTTTTGGGNGCACTCAATTGGGATTTGTCTGACATTGTTCTCATGATTTGACTGCATTTGTGGTTTTGGGGAGAAAGAACACAGAGTTAAAGTATTGCTATCACATCATATCAGGAGTCCACACTGTCGACGGGACTTATGGCTATTGGTGTTAACCTGATCACTGGGCTGAAGTAGTGCTTGTCAGCTTTCTCCACTGCAAAGTTCCTTTTTCCCATTCATGCTGTACTCTTTAGAAGGAAGTTACTGTAAGCAAACCAGACTTAAGTTGAGGGGGAGTTATGCTTCATAACTTAAGGGTGGAGCATCTACAGGGAAGAAATCTTTCACATAGGTTTGTTTATTCTCTCCCATTATTTGCTTCTTCAGTCATTTATTTATGTGTTTGGACTCATGGATATTTATTTCATGCTTTGGGTTATAATCCAGTACTGCTTTATTTTTTACTAAAGTCATCCCAATTCTGACCACTGGGAGCTCTTTCCATTGGCTCCTGTATCCTTTTGATGTTACCCTCAACAATTGTGCTTCTGGTTTGGTTTCTTTGAGCACTTTCTTTTTTCTAGTATTGCAATATGCTCCAGGCTCATCTTGTATATTTCCTGCTCCAAGCCTAGAACCAGCCATTTCTCCAAGGAGCCCTGGTCTCTATTATGGTTGAATAGTATTATAAACCATGATCTGGGTTCCAGGTGTGTTCACTGATACTGGGATTCTAGATCCTCTCACCTGATAGAACACAGAAATATATGTGTTTTGCTAATGTGCGTGTATGCATAGATCTATGAACATTTCTAATGCAATCACTTTTCTCTGTATTAAGCTAAACTTGAGTTCATGCTGATGTCTCTGACTCCATCCCTTTACCATATGGATGATTCTAGCATCTACCCTTTGTTAGGTTTGGTGAGATGGAGAAAAGGGAGCGAGAGACCTGAGCCATGCACTGTTTCAGCCAAAAAGCTTTATTCCAGTTCCACTAATATGGAGGGGAGACTGAGCCAGATCGATTCTCCCCAAGGAAAGCAGGA
>NW_007735447.1:46020-51949 GCF_000696425.1 Galeopterus variegatus | reverse complement strand
CCAGTTCCACTAATATGGAGGGGAGACTGAGCCAGATCGATTCTCCCCAAGGAAAGCAGGAGGTTTATAAGACTTTTAGGGAGTGTTCTGACAGAGTAATGGGCAATTTCAAAATCAGTGGCATTCAAGGTGATACAGTCCTTGTGATTAGACAGCATCTGGTCAGTTAAGGCATAGGCTCCCTATTAGCCACTATCTCAGTACAAAGTATTCCAGCCCAAAGCCTGCTAAATGCAGTCCCCAAGAGTATTATAACCCTTTTTCTGAAGTTTTGCCCTATCTCTGGTGACTCCATATAATTCCTTCATTCTCCTGGACATCTTTATTTGACATCTATATCTGTCTGATGTTTTCTGCACTCTACCCCTGAAATACAGTTCAGCCTGCCCCCTTTCTCCTTTTCTATTCCTGCTACTTTGACTTGTTGAATGAGTGAATTGCTGGATGACAGAGGGTTTGGAAACTTCTCTTGGGTGGAAGCTTCACATGTATTCCCTATTTAGTCCTCACAGCTGCCCTATAAAATAGGTAGTATTAGCCATATTGTGCAGTGAGGAAACAGAGCGATTCTGATTCCCTCTTGTAAGGGTATTGTACTAGCCTCTATTGGGAACTTTAAGGGGCCTAGATTGTCACCCTACCTGTAAGCTAACAAGTCAGCCTGACACAGTGTCATGGATGTAGGCAGAAGAAAAGAGACTCTGGGGTCAAACACAAAGGACTTTGCTACTCATGGCACAGCAGGCAGCACGGGCATAAGCCCACCTGGGGCCAGTACCCCGAGCCTTAACTCCCACGGGTGACTGAGAGCAGGTCTGTCAACACCTGCATGTGCAGTGACTTGTGTCAGGAAAGGACTTCTGAGCTTGAGAAACACAAATCTATTATACAGGACAGTAAGCATCCCTTCCCTTTACTCTGGAGGGAGATATCTCTGTATGTCAAGGCTGGTTGCTAAAAACACATCCTTGAAAACATAGCCCAGAACAAAGATAGTCAATTCTTCTGCTTGCAAGACATGCAGAAATGCAGGAGACCACTGGAGAGTCTTCTCCCAACAGCTGCCTCCCTGGTCTTTTAGTGACTCTCACTCAATTATGTCCAGCTGCACCACCAAGCCCGATTTGCCTTCCTACAGCACGACTCTGTACAGTGTTAAGCTTACACGTCTCTTAAGTCACTCCCACGTTCAGAAGCCTCTCCAGACTCTCCAGAACTTCTTAATTTCTTTAGTGTGACAACTCTTTTGTGGTTTTCATCACATTTTGTCTTCTTTTATGTGTCTTTGATTTCCTGTTAGACTGTAAATCTCTTGAGAGTAGAGACCATATTTTAAAAATATTTTAGTACCTAATAATGCATAATATAGTAGTAAGTTTTCTGATAAATGTTAAATTGATGTTTTCAGTCCTAAAGAAATTAAAAGTACATTTCCTGGGATTTAGAAATGTGACTTCTGAAACATCTTTCCAAGTGTGTCATTCTGTTAGAAGTTAGATTACTAACTTAATTAGAATCAAAATATCAATTGCACATACACACGTGCACACATCTGTAATTCACATCAAGTATGTAAAAGTTCAGTGCCCTACTTATAAGGATCCTAAAATTCTGTGTGCAGACCCTTCCTTCATGAGGCTTATGTCCTGGATGAGATTTGTCATATACACAAATAAAGAAAGCTAAAAATGCAGACAGGATAGTGTGGGTTTCACACTGATAGTCAGGAGAGTGAGAATGTTTAGTAATGCCGACCTGGAGGGATGGCTTGTCCTGGGCCTGCAGCCTTGGCTTTGTGAGGGACTTGGGAGGAGGCACAGGGCAGACAAGTGGTGAGAAAAAGGGAAAGGGCTTCCTGGGGAGCTCCTGACCTGGGAAGAAATGTGAGGCCTGAGCGGTGTCATCAGCACATCTTATCAGTCACTGCCAAGGAAGGCTGGGGTTGGAAGAACGGATAGGGGTGCCATTCACTATGACGCCACTCAAAGGCCGGCATCGGAAGTGTTTGAACAGAGAAGCCTCCTGTTTCTGTAGGCTCTGTCCACGCAGGAAATAGATGGTACCCTAGGGGGGAAATTTCAGGAGAACACATCACAAGAAATATTTATAAGGATGTGGGAAAGGGAGAACTTAGTAGCTGGAGGATGTATCCATTCCTGGGCCTGAGGGATAGGGGAGGGAAGAGTTATGGGAACAAGGAAAAAGGGGCAGGGGAAAGTCCTGTGGCGTGTGCTCCCGGGGGACTGGGAGGGGCTCTTCACCATCGGGTCCCTGGGGCCCCTGAGAAATCCACTCTCACTGATGAACAAATGAAGTAATGACCCACTATGGCCACATTCTATCTGAGAGCAGATGTCTGAAAACAGCTCACAATTGCAGCGGTATAAAACTTTACACAAGCATGAGTGATTTCTTGGGGCTGTTGGAAAAAGATGTAGTCTTATATCTTCTAATTATTTTGCATGAATATTCTGAGCTTTTATGTTGATTCCTGTTCTTTTAAAAAAGTTTTTTCCCTTCCTCCCTCCCAGAGATAATTAACCTTAGTAGTTTATAATGAATATGCAAGTGTATATATATTCTTTTTAAAAGGCCACTGTATATGCTATTCTGCATCTTGTTTTTGTTTTGTTGTAGTTTTAGTGGTTTCAGCTTTTCCATAAATATTCAATGGGTGATTGAAGACTTTTTAGTAATTTTGTTACTATTCTAAATACGTCAAGTGTTAAACATCAACTTCATCTGTCTTTTGTCGATAGGCATCACTATATCTCTTAAATATATCTCAATTTTTAAATTTATTGCTACATATGTTATGTATTTATATTCTGCAGTATAATTTGGTATTTTTCATGCTTAATATCACATTCTTCTCTTTCTACTTATAAAATCTTTATGTTCTTTCTTACTCTTTAATTTTTTGAAATAAACCCTATTTTCTCCTACCTTTATCTTTTCTCCAGAGATTTTAAAAGATGCAACATATCATTATTTGTTTCCTCTTGGCTGCAGATTTAGGAGGTTTCTTCATAATCTTTGGTCAGTGCTTTCTAAAGATACACTGGGTTTGTTATTTCCAACCTTTTGCGTATGAAATATGTGTAGGAAGTCTCTTTCTTCCATGTCATGAATTTCAGTGTCCTACTAGGCACCACTGTAATTACAAGTTTAGTGATCTGATAGGTATTTCCTCCTAGCTGAGAAGCCTTGAACAAAGATGAAAGAGTTCCCTTAATGAGCTTTAATGACCTTTCCTATTTCATGGTTTTTATTCTTTTTTGCCCGTTTTAAAATTAAATGTTGGTTGTGACTTGAAAGACTAAGAACATTTTCTCCAGTTTCTGTGTCACTTGAGCCTGATTATGTCCACTCTTCCCTTCTAGGCTGTGTGTGCACGCGTGTGTGTCGATGTGTATGTATGTGCATGCATGTGTGTGTGCATGTGTGCCGATGTGTCTGCATTCACATATGTGTTTGTGTGCGTGTGTGCGTGCTGATGTGAGTGTGAGTGCGTGTGTGTTTGTGTGTGTAGTGTGGGGGATGCAGGTAAAGAAGCAGATGGGAGTGGGTCAGCCCCTCCTGCTGAGCTCAGGAGGGTGGAGGGTAGGCGAGAGTAGAAGCCCTTCCCACGTGGCCAAGACCCTGAGGAGAACCAGGCCCCACACTTCATATCCAGATGTGGGGATAGTAGGGCGATGGCAGCCGCAGGAGCTGCCGTGGACTTAGCCTTCTGCTGCCATGCTTCTGCTGCAGTGCCAGCCCCAAAGAACCTGCAACACTCCCCTTTCTCTTTGTTCCCTGTCTAGAGAAGCACTGGAGTTCACAGCAGTAACCCTTCCTGACCAGGGGAGCCCACACTGCTCTCTTCCTCTGTGCCTGCACATGGCAGGGGGCAGGGGCACTGGGGCAGGACCCAGACTGGGGAAGGGGCAGCAGGAAGTCTCTGGAGCCTCCACAGTGGGCTGTGGGGGAAAACCTGTTTTGGAGAAAAGTATGTTTATGACAGAATAGGGGCATCTTAGGCACAGAGCAACTGTTGACCGCTGGATTGGGGCCGTGGCAAGCCTTATTGTTTCACCTCTAGTCAACCAGACAGTCACAGTTCAAGCTGAGGTAAGAGGGAACTTCACATCACACATTTCTTCCTGTAAGCAAAAGAGGGCTTACTGCTTGGAATTAGATATTATTGGAAACTTTAGAAAAAGAAAAAGAGGCTAAGTATTGTATGTTCTTAACTTGGGATGAATAGTAGCTTAACTAAAATGGCAGTCCCATGGGACAAAAGGAAACCCATCATTTCAAAATGCAGTTTATAGTGTAATCATCTTTAATTAATCTTTTTCTTAATAAGATTAAAATACGATTAAGATTTTTTTTTAAAAAAAGAGTTTTATTCCTCTTTCTGTCAACATGAAAACTTATTGTGAGCTTCCATACTGTGGTATCTGTGGAGGAGAACGTCAATGAGGGACTGAGGGACACAAGCACGCTTGCCCACATGCCCGTCATGGGTGTGATTCTCCTCTTTGTGTCATAACTCACCAAGAGAAATTACTTTCTCTCAAATGTTTTTCTTCTGGAAACCACTTACAACTTCAGAATTGAATACTTAGGGTCTGGATGTGTGTTCTATATTTTGTTGTTAAAAAGAGTTGGGTGTTTTATGGGCAGCAGGTTGTGGTGGATGTTGGTGAATGGCAACTGTCACGCCAGCATCCCCTGACTGACGATGAGCCTCCGGCCTTTCCTCCACTTATCTCACGGCTGAGTCGTCAGCTTCATTGCAGATGCAACATCAGTTCATAAATATACTCAACTTTTTGTGAACATTAGTTATGGAATTATTTATGGAATGCCCAATCCAGCTTTGAGATCATTTTTGAAAAGTGTTTTGAAATAAGAATATAAAAATGAAGTGATACTGGACCTATGAAATCACCATCCAGTCCTCTGGCCACAGGCTGGTGCAGGGAAGGGCTCCTGTTGCTGAGGTCTCCTGTGCCCTGGTGCTGACCTTGGTGCTGGCCTTGGTGCCTGGTGCTCCCTCTTTTTTGGTTGTCACAGTCACCTGGAGGTCCAGTGTCCAGGTCTGACTAGCTTCATTCCACAGGTGAGGAAGCTGAGTTCCACATGACTTGTGCGAGGTCACAATGACCAAGCCAGACAATGCATATCACCCTCTTACTGAGTGTCATGGATACTACCAAACCAGACAACCAGCAGTCTTGTTTCCCTGCAGAGAGAAAGATTTTGTCACAGCATTTCCAACAAATTGGAAAGAAAATCAATAGATTTGAGTTTACTAAGCTTCAAAGTTGATAACTTTTTGAATTATAATAATTCTCCTAAAGTGGGAAGCACCAAAAGAGGGGGGAAAAGCCAATGTTTTCAAAGTAAATGAAATACCCCAGAACAGCAAGCATCAGCATGACCCACAATGGAGGGTAACACGAGGAAGTGAGGAGTTCTAGGGACAAGAAGGTAGAAGAGGGGCCTGCATGGGCAAGAGGCAGGAGCTGCAGTGTTGGAGCCCTTTGGGGGATGGTGTGAGCAAATGGCATGGAGGACACTGGTTGTGCCCCCCCCCAGGTGACAACGGGAGAGACGAGGGCACTGGGGTGAAGAGGAGGGAAGGATGGCCTACTGCCTGACATCCTGACCCCATCATCCCAGTAGGAGGAGATCGAGAAGAGGGACAGGGTAGGGCATCCATTGTCCTGGCATGTGGCGCAAGCACAGGCCAGCCTGAGTTTGGAACAGCCTCCCACATGGACTCCTCCCTGCCTGCTTCTTATCACCCCCAGCTCGTTTCCTGCTCAGTGCTCAGACCCAATTTTGTAAGACCTACGCTCTCTGATGCCCCATTGTGCTGAAGACACAGCCTCCCCTTTTCTGTCAATCCTGGTACATTTTTCTAAATATTGAGTCA
>NW_007735447.1:43158-44834 GCF_000696425.1 Galeopterus variegatus | reverse complement strand
GCTCTGCTTTGCTCATATGTGGAGTGGGGAGAGTGGAGTGTCTCCTGGAGTAATTCCCCCTGCCCCCACCTTCACTGTGTCTTCAGAGCAGGGCAAAGATGGACATGAGGGAGGTATCTAGTGATGTAAGACAGACAGTCGCCTTTGCCTTCTTACCATCTACACACGTCCCAGACAGTCTGCACATCCCTTTACTTGGGCAAACAGAGTCTTTATTAATGTGTTCTTTTGATGGAAGGGGCACTAACAAATTATGGACTGGAGATTTACTTTGAAGTAGGTGGCAGAGCTGTGGATTTATTGCTTGGCCTTTTTCATTCCCCTGAAGAAAATGAACTTTAAAAGTAATCTTCTCCCCCATAAAAAAGAAGAAATTGTCAGTAAAGAAAATCACTCATGCCATCCAACTTACTGAAGGGCTCTCTAGAGCACAGTTTTTCAAATGTTTCTTTAATCTGCTTACATAACCTAGGCATTAAGACATAAAGTAAGGGAGTCTGGACCATCGGCT
Source organism: Galeopterus variegatus (assembly GCF_000696425.1). Classification (NCBI taxonomy): domain Eukaryota; kingdom Metazoa; phylum Chordata; class Mammalia; order Dermoptera; family Cynocephalidae; genus Galeopterus; species Galeopterus variegatus. The sequence continues at coordinate 44,323 of NW_007735447.1, read as the reverse complement.
TCCTGAGGGCAGGGCTGGATCGATCTTAGCCCCCACTGCATGTATATTGACAGCACTTATCATTCCAGGCCTTCACATGTGCTTGTGTGTGCATGTGTGTGCACGCATGCATGCATGTTTGTGTGCATGCTCACCTGCATTTATAGGTAGCAATGAGTGCTGTTGAGGAGCACAAGGCATGTTGAGGTGCTTGAGAATTCCTGGTGTGGTCAGGTGGGGCTTCTTTAGAGGAGAGGTCAGCAACGGCTCTCCGAGATGCTCTTTGGTCTGAGAGAAGTGAGGGTGAATCAGCAGATGTCGGGGAGTGAGGCTGGGTGGAGCATTCCCAAGTGGAAAGGCCCTGCAGTGTGGGTGGGGAAACTGGCCAGGAGTTTGATTTTTTTTTTTTCTTGGTGTTCTAGGAAACTATCCGAAGGGTTCAGGTAGGGTGTGATGGGACTGTTGTGAGCACCATTCTGGCCACTTTGTATATGGGTGGAGTGGCGGCCAGACGCCAGTCAGGGTGACTCCCCTTGTCTAGGTCAGGAATGCTGGTGACCTGGACTGGGAGGCACAAGCTAGGGTGACCTGGGGCATGTGTTCCTAGTACAACTGAGGGGATTTGCTAATGTGGGTCTGAGGAGTGGGCAGGAAAGGAACCAGAGATGATCTCTATCCTGGGCAGGGCCATGACAGCTGTGGCAGGAGCACAGGCCGTGTAGAGTGGGATGAGGCTGAGAGGCTGTCCCGCTGGGGAGGCAGGAAGTCTTGCACAGGGTGACACAGGCGCCTCTTGACCCTGACCACCCCTTCAAGGGAGGGTTTCCCTTTCAGGTGCTTCTTCATGCCATGGATGACAGGTACAGCTAAATAATTGTGCAGTAAGTTGTTTAATGTTTGTGTATCTTGCTAGAGTGCAAAGCTCAGTGAGGTTCTGTGTCATAATTGTGGTGGGGGGTGAACTAGGACAGGTGTTAAGTAGATATGTATTAATTGGATGAATGAATGAATGCCTTTCATGAGGAACGGCGAGCCCTAGCACCCATGATTGTGCATTAGGCTCTGTGACACTGCTGGTTCCAGGGCCTGGGTGGCTTTGTTGTCTTGGCCAAAGGGAGGAGGAGAGGAGGTGGGGCCACATGTCCAGCCTCTCCCAGGCATCCTCCTCCATTCTCTGGGCTTTAGT
>NW_007735447.1:41986-42333 GCF_000696425.1 Galeopterus variegatus | reverse complement strand
GGAGGTGGGGCCACATGTCCAGCCTCTCCCAGGCATCCTCCTCCATTCTCTGGGCTTTAGTTTACTCACCCAAAATAGAAGAGGAGCCAGATGGTTTCTGAAGTCCTTTGTGATGCTAGCATTTTATGATTCTATCTGTCAAAGCCCCTTAGGCAATAAAACTGCAGTGTAAATAATGAAAGTAAAAAAAGAACATTCTGTGTGAGAGTGCTTTGGGCAATTCCTTTTTTATATGCCTAAGAAACAATTCTATTTCCATCCACATGAAATTGGGCCATACTGACTTTCTACTTTACAAACTCAGAATGGACAACTTTTTTCCTTTAAGTTCCAAGAAGACAATTTAA
>NW_007735447.1:41495-41944 GCF_000696425.1 Galeopterus variegatus | reverse complement strand
CCTGCCCATCACATCTCTCTATCCAGACAGCTCCTCCTGCCCCTTGGTAATCTCCCTGCCCTTACATCTCCCTTATCCAAATGGCTGTGAATCTGCTTTCTGTACTGAAGATTAGTTTGCATTTTCTAGAGTTTTGTGTAAATGGAACTATACAGTTTATACTCTTGTTTTGTCTTGTATCTTATAAGAGCATTATTATTTTGAGATTCACATATGTTGTTTCATTTTTCAGTGGTTCAGTCCTTTGCATTGCTGAGTGGTATTTAGTTCTATAGATTTACCATAATTTGTTTATTCATTCATCTCTTGATGGAGGTATGGATCAAGGTCTTTTTTGGGGGGCGGGGGTACGTGGATATCCAATTTTTCCAGCAGCATTTGTTGAAAATGATTCTTTTCAAAAATTAGCTGTCTATATATGAGTGAGTTTATTTCCAAACTTACTTCCT
>NW_007735447.1:39909-40743 GCF_000696425.1 Galeopterus variegatus | reverse complement strand
TTGAAAATGATTCTTTTCAAAAATTAGCTGTCTATATATGAGTGAGTTTATTTCCAAACTTACTTCCTCCCTCCCTCCCTCCCTCCCTCCCTTCCTCTCTTCCTTCTTCTTTCTTTCTTTCTTTCTTCGCACCCAGTTATAAGTGAGAATGTGCGGTATTTCTCTTTCCTTGTCTGGCTTATTTCACTTAACATAATTTTCTCCAGACTCATTCGTGTTGCTGCAAATGGCAGAATTTCATTCTTTATTATGGCTGAGTAGTATTCCATTGTATAATATATACCACATTTTCCTTATCCAGTCATCTGTTGATAGACATTTAGGTTGGTTCCATATTTTGGCTATTGTAAATAGAGCTGCAGTGAACATGGGAGGGCAGTTATCACTTCGACATGCCAATTTCCATTCCTTTGGATATATGCCCAGTAGTGGGGTTGCTGGATCATATGGCAGTTCTATCTGTAATTGTTTGAGAAACATCCATACTCTTTTCCATAATGGCTGTACTAATTTACAGTCTCACCAACAGTGTAGAAGAGTTCCTCTTCCCCAATATCCTCACCAGCATTTGTTGTTCTTGTTCTTATTTATTTATTTATTTTTTTGACCAGTAAGGGGATTGCAACCCTCGGCTTGGTGTCGTCCGCACCATGCTCGGCCATCCCTATATAGGATCTGAACCCGCGGCCTCAGCGCTATCAGCACTGCACTCTCCCGAGTGAGCCACAGGGCTGGCCCATTCTTGTTCTTTTTTTTTTTTTCCTTTCCTTTTTTTTTTGTCTTTTTTTACTGACCAGTAACGGGATCGCAACCCTCGGTGTCGCGCCTGTACCG
>NW_007735447.1:36510-38293 GCF_000696425.1 Galeopterus variegatus | reverse complement strand
TTGATTTTGGTATACAGTGAGAGGTGCAGGTCCACTTTCATTCTTCTACCTATAGAAGTTCAATTTTCCCAGCCCCATTTATTGAATATGCAGTATTTTAACCAATTTATGTTCTTGTTGCCATTGTCAAAGATCAGTTGGCCATAAGTCTGTGGGTTGATTCCTGGGTTTTCTATTCTGTTCTATTGATCTGATTGTTTTTATCCCAGTACCACACTGTTTTGGTTACTATGGCTTTGTAATATAATTTGAAGTTGGGTGGTGTTATGCCTCCAGCATTTATTTTCCCCTCAGGATTGCTTTGGCTATTCAGGGTCTTTTGAAGTTCAATATGAATGTTAGAATTGCTTTTTCTATTTCTGTCAGGAATGACATTGGCATTTTGATGGGGATTACATTGAATCTGTAGATTGCTTTGGGTAGAATAGACATTTTCACAGTGTTAATTCTTCCCACCCAAGAGCATGGTATTACCGTCTTTCCATCTTTTTGTGTACTGTTTAATTTCTTTCACTAGGGTTTTGTAGTTCTCATTGTAGAGATCTTTCACCTCATTAGTTAAATTGATTCCTAGGTATTTTATTTTATTTTATTTTTTGATGACTATTGCAAACCAGCTCATTTTCTTGTTTTCTTTTTCTGCTACTTCATTGCTTGAATATAAGAATGCTACTGATTTGAGGGTGTTAATTTTGTATCCTGCAACATTACTGACATTGTTGATCAGCTCTAAGAGTTTTTAGTAATCTGTAGGTTTTTCTATATACAAAATCTACAAACAGGGATAGTTTACTTCATCCTTTCCAATCTGGATACCCTTTATTTCTTTCTCTTGACTGATTGCTCTGGCTAGTACTTCCAATACTATGTTAAATAGGAGTGATGAGAGTGGGCATCCTTGTCTTGTTCCACTTCTTAAAGTAAAAGCTTTCAACTTTCCCCTATTTAGGATGATATTGGCAATTGGTTTGTTGTAAATGGCTTTTATTGTGTTGAGATAGTTTCCTTCTTCACCTAATTTATTGAGAGTATCATGAAGTGATGTTGAATTTTGTCAAATGCCTTTTCTGTATCTATTGAAATAATCATATGGTTTTTGTCCTTGATTTTGTTGACTTTGTGCATCACATTTATTGATTTGCATATGTTGAACCATCCTTGCACACCTGGGAGGAATCCCACTTAATCATGTTGTATAGTTTTTTTTTTTTTTGATGTATTGCTATATTCTGATTGCTAATATTTTGTTGAAGATTTTAGAATCTATGTTCATTGGTGATGTTGGCCTGTAATTTTCTTTTTTTGTTGTGTCTTTGATTTTGATATCAGGGTTATGCTGCTCTCATAGAATGAGTTGGGGAGAATGGCTTCTGTTTCAATTTTTTGGAAAAGTTTGGAGAGAAGAGGTATTAACTCTTCTTTAAAGATTAGATAAAATTCAGCTGTAAAGCCATCAGTCCTGGGCTTTTCTTTGTTGGAAGATTGCTGATTACTGGTTCAATCTCTTTGCTTATTGTTGATTTGTTCAGGTTTTTATTTCTTCTTAATTCAGTCTTGGAAGTTTAAATTTGTCCAGAAAGTTATCCATTTCCTCCAGGTTTTCATATTTATTTGTGTGTAGTTGTTTGTAATTATCTCTGGTGATTCTTTGTATATCTGTGGTGTTGGTTATAATGTCTCCCTTTTTATTTCTGATTTTCATTATTTGCGTTTTCTCTCTTCTTTTTTTTTGTTAATCCAAGTAGGTTTGCCTATTTTATATATCTCCTCAAAAAACCAACTT